>NC_063194.1:14137620-14160120 GCF_017589495.1 Alosa alosa
GAGGAGGAGAGGAAAGAGACCCCTTGATGCTTCCTCGTTTGTTCCAGGTGACAAGAAAGATGTGAGAGCCTGACTGCCACAGAGGACAAGATGACACCAGAGAGAGGGTGGGGGGGGGGGCAGAGAGAGAGAGAGAGAGAGAGAAAGAGAGAGACAATGATTGTTAATCATATGATGTATGATGGCTTATGAAGACACGTTTTCACAATGAACTCATTTCACTCGGATGGATTATGAATGTCAGTTTCCAAATAAACAATTACTTAGTGAGTACCCTTTTTTCTATAATTTTTCCTTCATTTTGTTTTACCAATTGAGTGTAAAGCATGCAAGTATGAGTCTAAAGTGTAGTGTCTGAGTGTATTCTCTTTAACCTGCGGGCACATAAATAGTCAATATATGTCTAGTACACACCAGAAAATGTCAAGGACTTTGAAGAATGACCCTATTGTGGAGATAGAGTCCTCCCTCCAAGGCCTAGTCTGCCATCTCGATCTATCCTCTTTTTCCTTTCCTCATCCCTTCTCTTTCTCTCTCCAATTGTCATCTTCTCCCTTTCTCTCGATCACACTCTTTATCAGCCCTTCTCTCTGTCTTTGAAACTCTTTCCTCTCTCTCTCTCTCTCTCTCTCTCTCTCTTGTGGGCCCTCCTGACTCACCCTGGCCCTGCCACTAAACAGAGCTGTCATTCTTAGAAACACTGAGACCAGCTAAGCTGCCTCAGGGCATGTGCATCTCTGTATGTGTGCGTGCTTGTGTGTTCGTGTTTGTGTGTGCGCATGTGTGTGTGTGTTTGTGTGTGTGTGTGTGTGTGTGTGTGTGTGTGTGTGTGTGTGTGTGTGTGTGAGAGTGTGTGTGTGTGTGTGTGTGGCGGGAAGGGGGGTGGGTTTGGGGGCAAAGAGAGACAGTGTGTGATGGAGGCTGAGACAGCCACTGACCCACAGAGACTACAGGGAGAGACAGGGCGATGAGAGTCGGCCATACCTGCATCTCTTGTGAAGTGGGAGCTCACGCAGCTACAGTCACCGTATGCCCACTGGGGGCACCTTTCGACTCCTCTCCTCCCCACACCTCCAGCTGCCTCCTCTTCAGAGCATGTGTGTTTGGGTGAACGAGAGAGAGAGAAAGAAAGAGAGAAAGAGAGAGAGAGAGAGAGAGAGAATGAAAGAGAAAGAGTACGACTGACAAGCCTGCTCACAGTCTGTTAACAGGCCATGTGTTGCTGCTGCTGGGCCTCCATGCTGTCTGCACGTCTCCCCCCTCCGGAGCAGAAAATGGCTGCTGGTGCAGACAGGGCGACGACACAAGCTGCACATCAATTCCCTTTGCCCCATAATGGTCTGGCACGGAGCTGATTCCAAGTGGTCCCCACATATTCTCAGAGACCTCTCGAAAGGAAGGGACACTTTAAAGTGCCTCTCCACTCTGTCTGTGTTTATTCCTGTGTACTACCCTGCCCTGACAGAGAAACATTTTTATTTATTAAGCACAGTGAATCCATTTTGAAATACACATTCAAATGTGTGTGTCGGTTTGGTTAACTAATGAACTGCTGTCGGCGGAATTGATCACCCATTCTCCATTCTTGCATTATTCCCATTGTAAGGCTCACACCTCGTCAATAGGGAACAATAGTCCTTACCATCTTTTCAACATGGAACAAGCAATACAGCAAATTGCCATAATAGAATAACTGTGAGACTTGAGAGGGAAGGGAACCATTTGTATTTAGTTTCCTGTCAAAGCCCCACAGGGGGAGACTGTAGAAAAGGTTGAGTATGCCCAGGAGGTCGCCTAAATTGCACATTTAAAGAAAAGCACTGTCAGTCAGTACTGAGTGTTTTTACCGCTTGCCATCTTCACCAAGAACTGAAAATGGTTTGAGAATGGTTGGTTTTGTATGTGTGTCCCCCTGCCGTGAGCAATCTCTGGTGGCTTGGACAGGTGGGTGGGTTGAGTTTACAAAGTCTTCCTCGGTGCTTGGATGGCGGCCAGTTCCTCACCGTGTCTGGCGCCAGTGCAAGGGGGTTTGGGGAGCTTTGTGTGTTTGTGTCAGAGCTCAGCTTCGCGCACACCTGTCCTGAGTGTGGCCTAATTTGACATTTGAATTAGAACAAACACTGTCAGTCCTGTATTACCTGCAGGTGATACTGAGATTGATAGGGTGGAGATAGAGAGCAGGACGAATGCACTCCACTGCCGCTGCCACCGGGCACACACGCATCGCACGCTGTGCGTAGGGCACCAAGTGTTGGAGAGAGCACCAACATTTTCCCAAAAGGAGTAGCTTTAATGCAATGCTTTTCACTCAAGAAGTTGGTGGGATTTCAAGACTCACCAACACTTTGTTACATCAGGCCTCTTATGTGTTGCTTCTTTTCTGCTAAATTATTTGTATTCTGAGACGGAGTGCCATAACTACAGTATTCACTCTGACTGCCATGCCAACAAGCCTGGCTCTTTGGCATTGCGGTCAAGCTGCAGGTTTGTTTCCCTGGAGACCTGGGTTTGTGGCTGAGTGGGGTGACTGCTCTCTGCCTTCGCTACATATGGTGGTCAGTAAACAATTGTGTCTGTAATTAAACCATAGTCACAATGCTTCAACTAGGCCTTGGGCATGAAACAAAATAATTTATAGCATTAGCGAACCAGTGGTCACAATTTTGTATTACTATGACAAAAACATGTGTGTCTCTCATATTCGGTGTTGGTTGATATGATGTATCCTTTCACTGAGTATTTAGCAAGTACTAACAGTGACAATCCATAAACTTGAGTATGATTGATTACATGAGTAATGTTAAATGCTACGGCAAATGGTTTGTTGATGTTAATTAATCAAATGCAAATTGAAACCATGCATATAGCCATTAAAAATATCACACTAATAAGTCATAACCTTGTCAATTTGCATCTTAACCACTACACTTCAATACCAGCTGATGACAACGTATAAAGGAAAGGGTGAGCAGAAATATACAGTAGACTACATGAAGCCAAGATAAAGGAATAAATCTGACTGAACAGATATAACCTCATGCCCTTGCATCATACAGCTTTACACACCTCTGTAGAAGTCCAGGGACTGAATATATTTTCAGATACAGACAGACATTATTTTAGAAACCCTACACCAACTTTGCCCCAACCCCGAGTGGCAACGCAAGGTCAGAACAGGACAACATGATTTTTGATACCGCCGCCACTTTTATCTGTGTCAGCTCTTTAAGCCTTCCTTTTGTTCATCCCTCCTCCTCTTCCTCCTCCTCCTCCTCCTCATCCTTATCATCCTACCTTTCGTCCTCTTTGGGCGTGGACGCGCCTACGCATCCGTAGCCTCACCCTAGCCCTGTGTCATCAGCGTCCTGCACCATGATGGCCGAGCGGTGGAGAAAAGCCGGGTGGCATCGGCCGGCCGAGTTCATGAAACATTCAGGCGGTCCGCCGCCTCTTACATCTGTTTCCTTTTGTGCCCGCACGAGAGCCCTCCACCACTGACACCAGCCCGTGAGCCGCCATCAATCTTTCAGTGCCCGCTCTCGCTCCGTCTCGCCACCCACCCCTCCCCACCACAACCACCACCACCAGCACCACACCTGTCCGTCAACGGGGAGAAGCGCTGCCAAACGGCCCATATATCAGTGGGTCAGTGAAGCAAGAGCTGCAATCGCACCGACACTACACACACACACACACACACACACACACACACATACACACTACACACACTATGCACACACACACACACACACACACACACACACCACACACACACATTTCTCTCTTTCTCCCTCCCCCCTTTCAGGCCATCAGAAGGCTGTGCCAAACAAGAGGGAGAATCTGCTGACTGTTGTTTGCAACCTCAACTACAAGCTAACTAAATTCTGATTGGAGGGAAGGAACATGACCTCCAAGCAATATCATTTACTTTCATTGTCTCACATCACTTTTTGCCAGCATGACAGAGAATTTCAGGCGGGGGAAAACGGACAGAATAACTGCCGATGTACATTTCAAAAAGGACATTTAACAGTCAGCTCCCAGGCCTGATTCTAGATGATCTCCCAGTCTACCAACATGGCGGGTATGTTTACTACTTGTTTGCCTTCGTCCTGACTGACTCATGCACTCCTATTGCCACTGATATCATGCTTGTTGACTTTGAGCTGACATCAACACCAACGCAAGCTCTCAGTGATATGGAACAATTTCATTTAGAACACCGAGTGGTGCCCAATTTTTCCAGACAACTATCAACTATAATTTTGCAAAACACCACACCAACCAAATGCCTCTGTTTACCCCCCAGTCCACACGGGGGGCAGCCGTGGCCTACTGGTTAGTACTTCGGACTTGTAACCGGAGGGTTGCCGGTTCGAACCCCGACCAGTAGGCACGGCTGAAGCGCCCTTGAGCAAGGCACCTATCCCCTCACTGCTCCCCGAGCACCGCTGTTGTTGCAGGCAGCTCACTGCGCCGGGATTAGTGTGTGCTTCACCTCACTGTGTGCTGAGTGTTTCACTAATTCACGGATTGGGATAAATGCAGAGACTACAGACCCTCACAGGATCAAAAGAGTATATATATATACTTATATATACTACTTATACTTATACAGTCTCTACTGTTATTGGTAATTATGCAATGGTGCTGGTCATTAATCAACACTGAGTAGGATGGACAACTCACTAAATTTGATGCTTCTATTACAGTGGAAGCATAGCAACTAAGAGAATGATTCATTGTCGCAATGTCCCTGTAAATATAATTTATAAATTGGTTGATCATTTCAGGAAACACTGCATTTATGTCTGTGTGCATTTGCATCGATGGCAGCATGCCTAGGTCATAAACAACCAATTACTACTCGCATGGCCCATCCCTTCTGGTTAGGCATCGGGGAAATATCTCTAACTTTGTGGGCCACTGGGGAAATATCCCCTGGAAGTGATACTGGTGACTGCCTGATATGTGCAGTGATGTGAGGGGAAGAGCATGTGCTTTTTGGGGCCAGCATAACCAACATACAACATAGCAGTATCAGTGTATCTTAATGTTAACCTTAATGTCAGACCAAAGACAGACCAGGCTTTTCAGACATTTTCTGTCCTTCTCAAGAGTGGTACGTTAAGCAGAATTTAAACATTTTTCTCAGGGGAGAAACCACAGAATCCTCATTTATATCAAAGTCCGACCTAGTGATTTTAAGGGTCTAGGCCTGGGTGCGCTGATGTGCGCGATAGGTGCCATGTACACACCATCCGTTTAAACGCACCCCCTAACAGAAACTGGTTCCAACGTCCTTATCTCTCACAGGCTACATATCAGCATATTTGGTGGAAATGGATTTGGTTCAGATTTCTTTTTGTCCTTGTGCAAAACAGACAGGTTGTTTCCTAATTATTGAATGATGAAGACTGAGTCTAGACATTTGATACCACAACTACCATGCTTTGTTGGTTCCCTTGTGGTAAGATTATTTGTAAGGTAAGGTCACAAGGTGTATTTAAGACATGTTGGCAGCTATGGTGGAGACCACATTTACATTTAGATTTATTAATTTAGCAGACACTTTTATCCAAAGCATTCAAGGGCCATTGTCCCCTGAGCAACTCGGGGCTGCCTTGCTCAAGGGCACAACGGTGGAAGCCAGGAACTGAACTCAACTTGTCTGGCTACTGCATGGTAACCCTAACCTGACTCTCGCCAGATGAATTTCGTGCCGCTTAGCTCCGCCTAGCTTCACTCACATCCATCTGGGACCTCTTCCATTGAGAGTGATTTCAGCACGAGATTGTATGGTTGAGCCAATCAGGACGCAGGGCGGGAGTTTCATAGATGTGACATAGCGTAGAAGCGACTGTGAGACTGTTATCAGCGTCACGGGTTGGCTTCGATGTGAGTGGTTGAAGTAGCATGTCAATAGATGACGGACAAGTGGCTTATTCAATCATATGCAAGCATTTTTTGATTAGGCCCAGCCTTCTGAAACACCATTCCAATGGATCGGTTCCAGATGGATGAGTGGAGCTAGGCAGAGCGAAATTCATCTGGCGAGAGTCAGGTTATGGTAACCTAGCTTAACCACTACACTACCATCCCCCAACCAAACCAGTCTGACTGCCTCAAAACGAAAGCACAATAGTGCTTTATTTATCAACCAATAACTGAACAACTAAACTATTTAGCCTGACACACCACCACGTTATATTACCTTCGATTATATGTACTGGTATCCTCATAATCATCATTTACATATAGAGAACTATCAGTGACAGATTGAAACAAACTAACTTTGGGAAAAGTAAGGTGAAGTCACATGCAGGGAAAGAAAGAACCTACATTAACCTACATTTTAAGAAAATTGGGAATGCCACACTTAATTTCTACTATATAAATGAAGACACATGGCAAAATAAGAATCGTTGATCAATAATTGTCATTTTTGTACTTTTTTTTATTGTTTTTTACAATTACTTTTTTGAATGTAATACTTTCACTGGTATAATAATATTGTGAGACTTTATCATGATAGACAGCTATGTGCGTATGCGCGCGAATGATAGTAGGGCTAATTGGAAGTAAGCCCAAGGACTTTTTTGTCTGTCCCTGCACTGCAAATGGAATAGCCTGACCTGACTTCAATTGTGCATACAGCTTGCCTCAACAACGGATACGTGGCTTAGGAAACAGTACTAAGTACAACTTAGGAAACGGTAGCCTACTAAGTATAACTTAGGTAACAGTTATTCACCCAGCGATCAAAATCTGTCGGTGGTCTGTATCCGTAGGCTAAATAGTGTCACACTGGAATAACATTCCAGTGTGACAATATCCATGGAGTTCATAGCGCGTCTTTTATGATCAACAGCTCAGAAGGTCACTCTCCTGAATTCTGTTCATGTTATTTATATTGTGGTCAGGTCCTGACACATTTAAACACGGAAGAATTGTGCTAAGTCTGATATATGGCTAGCGACTCCTCAACTGAATGGAAATGTATCGCCCGTCGACTTGCACTCTCGAGGCGTTAATGTGTGAGTTCAGTACCTTGGACAGTTATCGCTATCCGTGGTGCTTAACGCAGTTCACAGAGTGGCAAATGTTTTGTTTGAAAGCATATTCTGGTATGGCCAAACGTATGTTCTTTATTAAAGACTCTTTAATATATTTAAGAAGCTTCTAAAATATCGAAGGTGCGTCCTGAACGCGCCTTAATTTATGCTCGGGAAAATTGCGTGGTAAACTCATTGGTGAAATTAATTGATCACGATTCCAACATGAACTCACTTAACATGTTCAGAACATTTCTCTCCCCTTATGTTTCTTAAGTTTCTATGACAGAAGGAGTGAAGTTTTTTTCTCTCAGTTTAAAACTCACTCTCTGTGAGCGGTGTGTGTCTGTGTGTGTGTGTGTGTGTGTGTGTGTATGTGTATTTGCGTGCCAATGTGTTTGGTTAGCCTATCTGTCCCTTAAAATATGGCAATGATGAGATATTTCAGGATGTCCCTATTATAAGTATATATACAGCAGTCATCATCATATCATCAGGCTATGCATCTTATTAGTTTCAGTACCCATTCATCTGCCTGTGACAAACTGCACACAGGGTAGCTTTTTTACGTCGCTTCATTTTTATTGGTTATTCTATGAGTGCGGGATTCTTTCCCCGCGCATACCGTCGCTGTAGTTTCAACTAAGATCCGGATCCACCGATGCAGATAGACGGCAGGCAATATGTATAATGCGGTAATAGCGCAAATAATCTCTCCAGCTGCTCTCCCTCCAGTCTCCACCAAACCAACTCTCTAGCTTAGCCCCTTAAGAGATGCCTCTCGAAAAAACTGGGAGTGTCGGGCGCCGAATCAGTGACAATTGTACACTTATGACTTAAGGAGGGAGCGGTTTCTTGTGACACGGAGTGATTCAGTCTAAAGTAACCGTCTTGTCAGGTGCAGGTAAACGAGTGGAAACGACTTCGAACACCCTCTGCGTCAGGCGCGGGCGCGGGCGCGACAGTCTGTGTGCACTCGCGTATAGCTTTCGGATAGAGTTTTTGATGTGCCACTGAGGTGGTAAGAGAAGATGTGAATTCACCTGCTAGAGCACTGTGACCACGCCGCGGAGGACCAGGTAGGTCTTGAAGCCGCAGAGCGCCGAGAAGTTATCGTCCGAAATATGAACGGGGAATTTTGCACCGACAAAGACTGTTCTCGGATTAGAAGCCGTTTTTATCATTTTGTCGGCACTGTGGATTACCGAGCGTTTTGATTATGTGTGCGCCTCGCATACCCACCCAAAGTGAGCGAAGACCTCCACAGGCTCCATGCAAAACGATGCATGATGTGCTGATATAGCTTCAACGATGTGAAACGTTATCACTGCACACAATTACATATTTGTTTTGGGGTACACATCTTACTCACCACAAAAGTGTGGATATTTTCGAAATACTTACCTGCGGAAGTGGAGAGGATTCGTTTTTAACAAACTCAACTACTGACATCAAGGAGAGAAAGAAACGTGGATTTTACAGTGAAATTGCAGAACGGAGGTACAGTAAATGCTTCTTTCTACTATTCACTGCTACTTGTGCATGGTTAACTTGGATTTTCCCATAGCTTAATTCAAGGACTATCACTCCATTAGAGCGAACGCAAGCTAACCTGTTAGTGTGGTTGTCCAAGACTCAAGAGACTTGCAACCTTGGCTGCGGCGAAGGCGCTATATGGCCACAGTAGCTCTCACCGACGTACAGTTGATTGCAACCGAGGGAAAAGTCATTAGGAGATAATTGTGAAAACTTCCAATGTTCTTGAGCACTTTGTTGCATCATGAATCTCCGTGATATTTTGATAACAGTGCACTGACGTATTACTTTGATTGGAGCATGATTTGTTTTTCTCCTTAGGTGCTTATGAAAACCAACCGTATCGTCATTTAGCCATTCTCTCCAAATCTATTTGATGTCACAAGGGGTAAGTTTAAAAAGAAAAAAAACAATAATTTATGTTATGTCATAAACGTTGAAAGACATATTTTTTGTGATAATATCATGTTATATCATCTGCTTTTTCTTTTAAACGGGTTATTAATCTCATTGTGCCATGTCAGAAGTTATGCACCCATCTATAACAAAAATCCCAAACTTGTTTTTCAAGTTGTAGCCTAGACACCAATTACCAGTGTTAAGATACCTGAATTGTATGACTATCAACGCAAACAAATACAAGTCTGCTTACCTGAATTCTGAATACTTACTGAAATATGAGACTATTTATGATCGGTTATTGTAAGAGCATCTTGGCCATTGAGGAAGTGGTTTATGAAGTGAATGGCGAATACTATGTTGATTTTATGCCTTTGTTCTCTTTCGAGTCATTGAGTCGTAACGATTTTATCTCAACATTTTGGATCAGTTGCAATATCCTGAACAATGGCAATTAGTTACTTTATCGACCAGTTTTGTCAAACTGATCACAAAACAAATGACAAGGGACCGTGCAGCAAGAGAGCGAGATTGAAAGACATCTTGTGTGTGTGTGTGTGTGTGTGTGTGTGTGTGTGTGTGTTTGTCCGGCCCTTGTGTTTCGTTACGTATGAGTATAAGATATCCTGAAATGTCTGCGAAACCTCACCCGTCATGAATTGCCCACGCGCGCGCTCGCTTATGGGCGCGGGAGCGTTTGTGTGTGTGTGGTGTAGTGTGTGGAGTGGGGAGGTAAAGAGGTGATGTAACATCCTTACTCGTACAGTCTAATAGTCTATTTGCTACTATACGAATCGAAAAGCTATATGATAAACACTGTAGCAACAGAAATCCGTTAAAATCTAGTGAAGCAATACATTGTTACAAAGACTTTGTTACCGTTGTTATTGAAAACACACACACACACACACACACACACACACACACACACACACACACACATATATATATATATATATATATATATATATATATATATATATATATATATACTCATGCTTATTGGAACCTCTACAAATTTAGGCACTTTATTTTAGGCACATCTTAATTGGTAATGGATATGTTAGTGATCCCTTGGCCCAAGTAAATCTAATAATACACTACAATGCTTCCCTCCACTGTCTAGTATAGTTTGCCCTGTCATCTCCCAGAGGTCATTACTTCCCACATAACTCCCAACCACACTTGGTAGTCATTGTCTTGACTAAGTAATTAATTGACAAACAGAATAAATAAACAGTAAATAGATCTACGCATAAATAAATGGACATTAAGGAAAAGACCAACACAGTACTATTGATTGAAAATGCAGAGGCTTTTTATCTTTGTGCTGTTTGTCTTTTTCATCTCAAGAACATACCGGGAAATTGCAACAAAATGTGTGTTATGTTAGGAGCAAAAGCCTCTTCATGCTTTAAACTGCTGGATGGTGTCTTTAGAAGACCTTCACATTGATCTGTTGGTTTGTGTTGGTTTGTGGTTTGCATTGTTTCTCCAATTGACTTTACAAGCTTGACCATGGCCCTTCCCAGCGGTGCACAACAACAAGAGAGGAACATGAAAACAAGTGGAAAGACGATGCTTAGCCTGCATACCTGTAGTATCATGTCCAGAAGTCTGACATTAATAGCTTTAGGACCATAAAACAAAAGCCTCAATTTGCTGTAATTATTTGGGCCTTCCAATTGAAGACCAGTCCATCAGACTCACTACTCAAATAACTAATATCCTGTATCTATCTGTCATATGTCCATTTTCTGCCCAACATACTCAGTTTGCCAAGTCTTGTGAATTGTCATATCGCTCCGAAGTTAATTGCAGGCTGCCGTCTGCTACAGTGAATCATAAATATGTTTCTGTCAGGAAGAACAGCTTTCCATGTCAGGAGCTCGAGTGTCTCTCTGGCAGCCACACTTGCCGTATTTCCTTTTGTTTGCTTAATGGTTCGCTATCCGTTCAGGTGCTCGGGCTCGGGCGATGCAATTGTAGCCAGGCCCCTGAGGAGTGAGGGCCAGAAGCAGATGGTCCCTTTACAGCCAAGAGCCGAGTACGGACACCTGTGCCCTTTTACGAGGTAGCGGCAAGTGCACCGTGTTTTGTCTGAAGCTAAATGCGGTGGAATGGGCATTGTAAGACAAAAGCAAAAGGGCTTGTTCTGTCCCAAGGGTCGGCTGTGGCAGTGTGGGGTACACTGTGGCTGTGACAGTACCTGTGTAGCTGGTTGGGCTGGTGGTCAGAACACTGCATTCCTCTTCTTTTCACCCTATTCTGTCCATCCATCCATCCATCCATCCATCCATCCATCCATCCATCTTTCACTCCTCCACTTATCGTCTCTGCCAGTCGCTCAGTTACTCAGAGCTTCTGTCAGTGATTCAGCTGCACTTTAAAATACGATCAGTGAGCCACTCTTCATTTTTCCACCTTCTCTCTCTCTCTTTTTCACACACACAAACACATGCAAAGAGAGAGAGAGAGAGAGAGAGAGAGAGAGAGAGAGGGAGAGAGAGACTCACTCACTCTTTCATTCACACAGAGGTAGTCCACTGAGAGTGAAGGCCACAGTGTCCACAGGACAATGAGCGTAAAGGAGAGGGGAAAGGTTAGAGTCCCCTGGCAAAATACCACTGAGACTGGAACTGAGGGGACACAGAGAGACTGCAACAAGGGAAGAGAAAGGTAGTGCTACACTGTGGAAGACACAGTGTGTGTTGGTGTTTGCAGGTGCATGTTGTTGTAAGGGAGGAAGTGAGAGAGGGTGAGAAAGCAAACAGGGGCAGGTGCGAATGCTTCTGAGGTAGATTATTGGGGTAATCTACACACAGAGGCTGGTATATAGAAGGTTCCAAAATCCCAGCCATCCTATTTGGCACACAGTGAGGCATACCTGTCCATAGGGGGTGCAATGAGCCTCTTTGGCCTGGAAAGACATAGAAATGGTGTCTAGACAGCCAGCCAATAAAAGGGATCCAACCGGCACTATCCTAAATAACATAATTGACTCTGCACAACATTCTCTCCTCACCGGATGAAATAAGGTGTTCAATTTGACATGTTTAAGTGAATTAAATTCCTTCTTTCTTTCTGCAAACTCTTACCTCTTATACAACCACAAGGCTCTATTAAGAATTAATTCCAATACTGAAACTATTCCAGACTTCATCAGTGTTAAAGTGAGTTTTTTGCATTGGGGTGCAGAATCAAATTTATTTAGCCTAATAAGACTGTTTAAGACTCAAGCAAAGATACATACAGATTCATAAACAAGCAAACATACAGATGTGTTCAGAGATGTGAGAAAGGTGATTAGGCATACATATATGCACACACACACACACACACATACACACACACACACACACACACACACACACACACACACACACACACACACACACACACACACACAGACACAAATCTCACATCACCTTTTCACACGATTCACAGGCCCGACTATGCACTCCCCGTTCTCTGTTCTTCTGGGAAAAATGACTCATATGAAATGATGACTTAAGCCTGCACTTACTCCTCATCTCCTGCACCACCACACAATTACACATAGCTCTGAGCCCTGATGTTTGTGTGTGTGTGTGTGTGTGTGTGTGTGTGTGTGTGTGTGTGAGTGGAGTGTGTGAGTGTACACACATTTCATGTGTGGCTGTGTGTGTATGTGTGTGTGTGTGTGTACTGTAAGTGCGATGGGATTATGCATGTTTATATAGAATCAGAGGAAGAAACAGGCGTTCCTAAACGTGGTAATTAGCGGTAATGTTACTCAGGCGTCCGTAAGCTGCCGAGTAAAATCACATTCAGGCGAGGAGTCAGAGTGCAATGACTTCCCCTCCTCTCTTCCTCTTTGGCTGTGATGCGTAGGCACTGTGAATTCCCGTTGGTTGGTGGCTTCCCTTAGAAATTGACAGTAATGAGCTTGACTGTTGCCGTCAGATTCTAGCATAGAACACATCCCTCCTGGGGCTGGTCGGTGTGCTGCAATGTGCTCTCTCTCTCTCTCTCTCTCTCTCTCTCTCTCTCTCTCTCTCTCTCTCTCTCTCTTTCTGTCTCTCTCTATCTTTCTGTCTTCCTCTCCTAACCTGTCACGCAGTGCAAAAACACGCATCCCGTGGCTCATTACGGCGTCTAATCTCTTGCTGCGTCTCGGCACAGAGCTCTTTCATTCACATTAAAGGGTCATAAATAACCAAAGATGGTGCGTGATTCCTCTATGATCTATGGTGGTGGGGAGCGTGTTGTCCTCCCGTAGTTTACGCTATAGGTGGACCGTGAGCAGATTGATCTCCTTTACCACAGAGTGCCATCAAAACTTAACATATGAGTCAAACAGCTGGAGCTTAAAACATCCAAAAGCACAGAGAGGATTTTAGTTGTCTCGCCCCATTCGACTTCTCTTAGGCTACAGTATTACAAGCCAGTGATACTGTGTAAAGCCAAGAATCCAAATCTCTCTCTTTCTCTGTCTCTGTCTCTCTGTCTCTCTGTCTCTGTCTCGGTCTCTCTCTCTTCCTCTCTCTCTCTCTGTCTCTCTTTCTCTGTGTTTGTCCACTGAAAATACCACCCATGGCTGTTGCTTGACCGAACTGTAGTGAGGCTTGATTGTGACAACAGCAGCAGTAGCAGCAAGAAGAAGTTGAGCCCTTTGGTGTGCCAGTGTGCTGGTTCGCCGTGTGTGTGTGTGTGTGTGCGTGTATGTTGCATGTGTGTGTGTGTGTGTGTGTGTGTGGTGGCTGAGACAGGCCATGTGAAGCCACATCCCATGGACAGTTCTACCATGAGTGTCTGCGCTCAATGGATTAGTTCTCCTCCACTGCTCTGGCTGGCGGTGATTGGTGCTTGTAAATTAACGGATTACCAGCGGCGGCTGCCAGCAGCCCCTCTCTCCGCTCTCACCTCCCCAGCCGCGGCTCTCTCGCCATAGGGCCAAACTTGAGGTGTGCTGGCCTGACGCCAGGTGTGGAGATGGAGCCAAAAGCATGTGGAGTGGCAGTACTCCACATCTCCGACAAATATGTGACATCCCCCTCCTCTTCTATTCACTGACACTTTCACAAATGACACTTCTGATTGGTTTCACCGTTCAATGACAATGAGCATCCTTAGTCATTTATGCAATAAATATGCATGTTTGTTTCCTATTTACAAAATGTGTTAGTTTCCCATTTGCTCAGCCATAACTGTCCAAACAACAAAGTTTGTCGAGTACACACACAGAGAGAATGGACAACTAGAGGACCTTCAATTCAACCTACAGTTCACTGAATATGACAAAAAAAGTGTGTGGCATTAGCAGTGTGGACAGCACTTTTCATTGCTTATAGTGTATTGTACCTGCAGTGAAGCGAGACCTTTAGCTAATAATGACGCTTAAAATGAAGTGAGACCTTTAGCATTAGCTGGTAGTAACTGACACTAGGAGCAGTCTGGGTAGATCAGTGATGGGTCCTAACCAGAGTCAGTGGCCATTTTGTGTGGTCTTTTCCAAGATTTAGGTAGGTGGTTTGAATCCATACAATGTGATGGTCATGTCATGCTCTGACCAATGATAATGCATGTTTGCATACTTTGGGGCTCAGGCAGATTTGGAGCTCAACCACTGTAAACACCATTAGACTCCCCCCACCAGTACAGCCCATCCTTTAACAACTCTAGTGCAGGCCAGTTCACGTGAACATCCAACCCCCGTCTGCTTTAATGAAGAGCTCTGCTCCGTGAGGCAGCGACAAGACATGGGGACGTGAAAAGAGAACCCCCCACACATCAACCTCCCTCCCTCTCTACCTCTCTCCCTTTCTCCCCGGCTCAACGCACTCTCAGTGGGATCCAAATATCACTGCTTTCTGGGCTCTGGGCGCTCTAACTGATTGAGTTACAGGGCAACACACGGGAGATATTATGCCTCCTCGACAGCTGCTGGCTCTCAGGGCTCAACGGCCCGTGTCCCGCTCCATGTTAGGCAGGCTCGTGGGGAGGGACCGACCAGAGGTGGGATCCTCGGAGATGGCCAAAAGTGATCAGGAAACTCCTCAGAGAAACAACAAAAGTAGGAACAACAGCATATATGCAGACCCATTCATACTATTTTTTTTTTAATCTATAATGGTTTACTACTTTAATATGATAATAATTTGCAATATAACATGATGACACAATGGCACTACTTTTGAACAACATAAGCCTGGAGCCTGGATTCTTTAAGACAGTGGTTCTCAAACTTTTTCTTTCATTCCCCACTTTGATCAAGGGGGCATTCTCGAGCCCCACCTGTCCCTCATCGCTCTAAGAAAGTGGTAGGTCAAGCTTAAAATTGTCAAATTTATTGAAATAATGACAAGTTCTAAATATATCCTCTTCAACAGAGTTAAAATCAGCTGGTGCTGCAGATATAATAATAAATAAATACATAACACACATATTTCTGTTTTCCAGCAACATATTAGGAAGCATAGGCCATTTTACAGCATTGTACAATATATTCAATGAAATACCAACATGTTGCATTAAATGGATCCATAATCCAGTCATACTGAGCACTGCTAGTTGGGAAATATTTTTTAAATAAACTTTGTAGGGATGTGATGTAGGCCTACTGTTTAATACATGGGATCACAAGAGTGGCTCCCAATCAGACGTTTCAGCGATTTCGCTCAGAAATCTCAAAGGAGAATAGACACGCTTTTAAGGGCCGGGTTTTGATGAAATTCACCACTCTCACAATAACGTTCAAAATCTCATGTAGGTCGGGACTAACTAAGCTGCCTTGACACGAGCGCTTCCCTGTGAATAACACAGTGCATCCATTGCGCATCGGGTGCTACCTGGACCCAGGCTACAGATAAAAAAATAAATTTTAAAAAATCCTGTTTTTCACGTCAGTTCGCGCCCCACCTGGCATGTCTCCACGACCCAGTAGTGGGTCGCGACCCACAGTTTGAGAAACGCTGCTTTAAGACGTAGAATTTACAGCCAGTAGCAGAACTCGACTGGTAGATGATTAGCTAGAAATAACGCATACTTGTTTGGATTCCAAATGATTCCATTGTTTTTGACGTGATGTGGCACATGTTGTAAGACATTTAGACACTGACCTTTAAAACCCAAGAGTATAGGTCAAATGCA
The DNA here is from genome assembly GCF_017589495.1 of Alosa alosa. Taxonomy (NCBI): domain Eukaryota; kingdom Metazoa; phylum Chordata; class Actinopteri; order Clupeiformes; family Clupeidae; genus Alosa; species Alosa alosa. The sequence goes on from NC_063194.1 coordinate 14,153,742, forward strand.
AATGTCAAAACTCTCTGAGATGGTGTGGGCTAGAAAGCTACAACTCTATTTGCTTTGCATAGGCTACAGTGTCACCCCATTCCTTTAATGAAATAGTATGCTATATATTTTTTAATGACATAGTTGGCTTTATGGTGCTTTATTGAATGTGACAAATCATAGGGACAGTGAAACACATTTTATTGTTACATAGAGGATGTAATACAGATAAATGGATGAAAGATCCTGAAGGAAGAGGAAGGGTGGTTTTCGGATGTGAGTGTTTAATCAAATGTTCCATATATTCTGAAAATGTGAGTTTCAGAAAACCTACAAGGACAGTTGCATGTATTGATAATACATTGCCTACTCTTACAGTAATGATATAAAGCCTAGATGTTAGGTCAAGCCTGGTATGACCTGTAGAGATTATCATGGGTGGTGGTATATGGACAGTGGATATGCAGAGAGCTCAGCCGAGGACATAGTTCATTTTCAGCTTTAGTAATGGATTGACACTCTTGAGTTCAACGTGGTCCTTAACCTTTGACCCTAGTACTTGAGTGTCAGTGTGTGAGTGTGTATCTATGTGTGTGTGTGTGTGCGTGTCTGCTTATGTCAATGTGTGTGTCTATGTGTGTGCGGGTGCTTGAGAGTGTGTGTGTGTGTGTGTGTGTGTGAGTGTGTGAGAGAGAGAGAGAGAGAGAGAGAGAGAGAAAGAGAATGGGCTCATCGTGGTCAGCCCTTGTGTTAGCATGTGACTGCTGCAGGGCTGATTGTGGGTGATTCATCCTGGCAGGTGTTGTGTAGTGGGGACAGATTCACACAGAGGCCACCTGGGCTGCCGTGGCCGTGGACAAGAGATGCCGGAGGGGAGGAAAACAGAGGTGATGATGGCAAGATGACAGTGAGCATGAATACTGAGAGATGTTGAAATGAGGATGATGATGATGGTGGTGATAATGATGATGATGAAGATTTTGTGTAATGTTCGTGTAGTTCATGTTCTCTCATTAGTGCTGTACTGCACTGGATGCAACACACAATTTAAGACTGCACATAAATGACTTTAAATAAGACTTTTGACAGCACAATGTGTGAATGGAAATGAGAAAATACCTGTAACACAAAGAACAATCACTTAGCAACAATAGCCTACCTTGTCCCCCTCTCTCTCTTTCTCTCTTTGTTTTGCCCTTCCCCCATCTATCCAAGCTCACTGCCTCCCATCAGTGCTCTGGCGTTAATCCCTGAAGGACTGCCGTTAATTAGTCTCACCCCCCCCCCTCCACAACACAAGCATGCAATTTCACCCCTGGTAATGGGGAGCAGATGAGAGACGGGGGCTTTTTCCTCATCTCTGACCATGCAGATACACACGCACACACACACACACACACACACACACACACACACACACACACACACACACACACACACACACACACACACACACACACAAACACACAAACACACACACACACAGGAGCCCTGTCTATGTTTTACATACGCATACATGCCTCTTGCTATACACACTCTTCAACCGGTTGTTGCACCATGTTGATTGTGGTTGTCACACTGAACTGACTATATGCATTGGTAATTTAATTGCTACACTGACCCCACTTCATGCTCTTCACTCTTTTCTCCCCTGCCTCCCTCTCTCTTTTTCTCTCCCTCCACCCCCCCCCTCTCTCTCTTTCTCTCTGAATCAATCTGGGTTGTTGCCATCTCTACAGTAAATTCAATTACCGGCCATGCCTTTGGACACGGAGATGTCTAGGGCTCTGAGGGGACCTCGCTGAGATTGTATGAATACCGAAGAGGGGGTTAGAGTGTGTGTGTGTGTGTGTGTGTTTAGGGAGGTTGTGAGAAAGACAAAAAGAGTGTGAGACAGAGAAAGAGAAAGTGAAACAGAGAAGGCGTTACATACAATGTCCATGTTTTTAAGAGATAGCCAGTATGGACAGAGCACATAGAGGGAGTCAAAGAGAGTGAAAAAAGCGAGAGACAAAAAGACAGAGTCAGAGAGAGAGAGAGAGAGAGAGAGAGAGAGAGAGAGAGAGAGAAAGAGAGAGAGAGGGAGAGATGGCACGCAAATGATTGAGAGGAGTAGTGAGCTAATAATGGCAGAGGGCGGTAGATGTTTATCATCAGAAAGCAAAGCCAGGTCAGTGATCGAGGATGGATGACCCCCGCACTGAAGACCCCACTGATTGGATGAACACTTCCTCTCTCATTCTCTCTCCCTCTTTCTCCTTCTCACTCCTCTTTCTCTTCATCACCACTATCCACACATTTAATGCAGGGAAATCAATAGGATGCGCTTTAAATTAAGTAAAGATAGTGCCGTAAAATGCACAAACAGGCCAGAGATGCTGGGAGATCAAAGTCAAAGAGAGATATATATCATAGGGTTGACCTTTAGTTACTGCTCATAATGTATAGAAATATACGGTGGATTTATGTATGCTGTTACACGACATGTGGGAACACTGGCTGGTTTTATTGGTATCTTTATTTCACAGGGTATTCAATAGTTTCTCTGGCATTCATCTTCTTGTACTTGTATATCACTTTATATTTAAAAAAAACATCTGCTACATGGGTAAGTGAACACACACTTTGCACATACATCGGTCTCTTTGCCTTTTATGGCATGATTGGCATCGAGTCATTTGTTTATCATGCCATGTAATCATTACGAGTAAATGGTGTCATTATGTAATGGTGTGTGTCTGCGGCGCTATGGGCACAGATGTTTGATGAGACGCTCAGCCCCACAGGAGTATGGCCCTAATGGGGGAAGTCAAGTTTCAGCTTAATTTCAGCTGTGAATTGAACATACTGGTCACCTTCAGCGGTAGCGTTGTTGTCTTCCGGGGACATAAAATTGGACTATTCATATATATTATATTATATATACTATTCCTTGAGACCTGGTATGGGGAGGGTCCTTGTAGAATGGGTCAGTGGAGGTTGTTTGTATGTTGTGCTCTCTGCAGAGCCCCCGTCTGCATCTGCAAATACAACCACTGGCAGTTGCCATCTGTCATGCCTCAACCCCTGAGCAGCCGGTGTGATAGAAAAGAGGAAGAGAGAAAGAGAAAAATATAGAGATGAATGGGAACTAAGATATATATACCCTCTCGACCCCATATTGTTCATCTCTCTCTCTCTCTCTCTCTCTCTCTCTATCTCTTTCTCTCTCTTTCTCTCTCCCTCTCTCTCTCTATCTCTCTCTCTCTCTGTCATACAATGTGGGCTCCCAGGGCTCACATCCTGCAGAACCTCCAACTCCTAGTCCCCATGTAAAGAAGGCTTCAGTCGCTGTCCATGGTCCTGATTAATGGCGCCTCCAGTTAATTACTAGTGTCTGGCTTTCAGCTGGGAGCGCTGAGAGTTTCAGAAGCAATGGGGGGTACACAGAGAAAGTTTTTGGCCAGAAGCTGCGCTCAAGGCCGCTTGGTTTGGTGACCCCCTCCTGCTATTCTTGGGGGGGGGGCGACCCCCACCGTGAGCCATGAGGTGATTAGGGAAACGGGCTAATCTGTTGTCATCTCGGGGCAGTCATGGTTAAGTAGACCATGTAAAAACGGTTGCTATTTTCTGCTGTGGCAAAACCCACCCGTCCCTGGGGAACAGGACCCCTGTGGATTATAGAGGTAAGAACTGACACATTCTCTTTCCCCTCGCTCTTTTTCTCTCTCTCTTCCTTCATTCCTTCCTTCCTTCCTTCCTTCAACCACCCCTCTCTCCTGCAGTTTCCCCACTTCCCTTCATTTAGTTTTCCCCACTAGTACCTCTTTCATCCCCCCACCACCCCATCTCCCCTCTCTGCCTGCTGTTGTGCATCCCCTGTGTACTTCTCCACTTCTGTTCAACTCCATTACTCTCTCTCTCTCCCTCTCTCTTTCATCAGTAACCTCTCTCCCTTTCCTCTCTTATGTCTGTCTTAAATTCCGTTTATGGGCCCCTTCTCTACCCTTTCCTGTCCTCTCTCCTCCCTCATCCCTCTCTCTTTCACCTGTCCTCCGTCATCAGACGGGGATATTACTCTGGTCATGGCCCATTAAGGCTTGCCCAGCTGGCAGGCTCAAGCACAGGTCATCTCATCTCATCTCCTTCAGCAGACACTTTGGCTCGGAGACATGTGCAAAGCCTTGCTGGCTTTTCATGCTCCTTTTCCTCTTTCTCTTCTGTCATATATCACCGCTCCCACCCCCCCCCCCCCCCACACACACAAACACAAACACACACACACACACACACACACACACACACACACAAAAGCGCGCACACACAGACACACATTACCACTCTCTCCCACATCGAGCCTCAGCATCAATATTTACCCAGCAGCCGAGCAGACCCCCCCTGTGCGGCTGAAAAGAGGAACAGTCTCAGCGGAGGGCCTCAGCTTTGTGTGGGTGTCTGGAAGGTACCACTGCTGGCAGCTGAGGGGGTGTCTGGCACATTTTGGAGAGAGTGCCTCAGTGCCAGTCAGCTGCTGGCACCTAATGAGAGGATGCAGTAGACCATTCCTCTCTTTCTCCCACTTTCTCCATCCCTCTCTCTCTCTACCCCTCCCTTTACCTCTCTTTCCATTCCCCCTCTCTTTCTCTCCCTCTCGACTTCTCTCTCTCTCTCTCCACTTATTTGTCCTCACATTCACTCTCACGTTCACTCACATAAACATCATGCACCACACTTGGATCAGCAGATCTTGAACACATGATCATCCTGGGCATTTATGATTGGTGCGCTCACCAACATACCAGGAGCCCACAAAGGAGTAGAAAGGTATTTTCAAAAGTCAAATCAATTTGACCTCAAAGCTCCGTTTCCATTGATTTAGCTGAAAATGACAGACAACCTGCTCAGTAAACAAGATAATATGAACAGAGGGCTGCGTGAGTAAAACACAGTGATTGCTGAGTTAGTTATTATATACCCAGTCAGGCACCCAAAGGATAATAACGTTATAGGACTGGACTGTCTGTTCTTTTAAAAAACATTTTTATCAAGCTTACACTCTAAAAAATGATTCATGAGGTTAGTAGATAAAACTTAAAATGAAGAACATTTTCGACATAAAAAAATTAAGTTTGCTACTTGTACATGTATAGGTGAGTTGACAACTTATTTTAAGGAGTTTGTCATACTAAAAAAGAAAGAAAGCTGTCTCAACTTATTAATATATGGATTTTCAACACACAGTCTTGCTTTCACCTAACAATAGAAAGTATTAAGTTACTGAAACTTGTAAATCTCGTGGACCAAACTTATAAAGCTGATAACACGACTGAACATTCAGGACCTTCCAGACCACGCCTGAGAAGTAATAGAAATTATGGCACAGGATCCTGTACAAATAGCCTGCATCGAACATCAAAGGTACTTGCAAAGTAGTCTAGCCTACTATTTTTTGTGTTTGTTTTAAAAGCAACAGCTATCAAACAACGGCACACAGTGCATCAAAATCTTTGTCACGTGACACTACAAATGAAATTAACGCTACAGCTTGCCCTTTTGCTAATTTGAATATTTGAAAAGATGGATTTTAGCTATCTACAGACAGTAGCTATCGTGTCTTCCAAGCTAGCTGCTGCTTGCACGGTAATTAAACCATTTGAAAAGATGACTTTGGTAGCTGGCGTCTTCAATGTTACCTGCAGCCTGCCCTTTGATAATTTGGAGTTAGTAAAGGTAAATTTAGCTGTCTGGTGTCTTCAAACTTCACAGTGACAGCTGCATTCAGCACTTAACATTTTAGCATTGCTAGTTCTAACACTGCACGTGTTTGAGGATCATATTTGGTCGTCCTAGTTAAGCCTAACATTGTCACTATTTATGAAGGTTTGTGGGCCATTTGACATTCTTAGCTTAACCTGAACATAGGCCTAATAGGTAGGCCAACATTTATTTATTTTTGAAGTTTGAGAAATATTCTGTGTCAATCCCTGCCAACCACGTAGATTTTGTTCATTTTGTTGTTTGTCTTGAGGTAAATTTTTCTAACATTGTGCCTTTCTTTTTATACAGATAAATGACCAATTCAGACGGATCTCTACATTCATTCATTGCACAACTGGACCAGTTGCCATTGCTTTAAAATAAACAATGCTTTCAGAAAATTTAAATTGCTGTGTGCTTTTATTCAGACAGAAGTGCAGTAAGTTACTATAACTTAAAAAGATCCATGCAAATTGTTACCTTAATTTTTTAAGTAATTTCAACTCAAGTTGTTTTTGAGTAAATATTGTGAGACTTTTATAGTGAGAAGAACTCAATTAGTTTAGCACAATCAACTTGATTTGTCCTCTAAAAGCTTAATTAAGTTGAATCAACTTAATTATATTAATTTGATCATATAATATAATTCAGTTGTTCTAACTAT
>NC_063194.1:14165120-14195120 GCF_017589495.1 Alosa alosa
AAGCAAGCACACTGTCTATCTGGAATGCATGAATGCCAATGTGATACAGATGATTCAGCATGACTGATCATCAGACAGAGCCACCTTTTTATGCTGATTAGTTGGATGTTTGTGTTTTCTCTTGATTACAAATCCTGGGGCTGCAAAGCAAATACTTCATTATTGAATGATCTGGAAATGTCACAATGCTTTCATCAAGGAAAACAACAAATATATTTGAATTATTATGCCCAACTCGTGCTTCACTTCTCAGAGATACTTTTGAAGCCAAAGCTGCATGGTTTGAACTAATTTTAAAAATGTTATCATTCCTCTCACCATGGCACCATACAAATGTAGACCGTCTTATAAACAGACCTATACCATCATATCCACATGCGTTATGCACCACATATACAGGACATAATATACAAAAGATATGCATTACATTACATTACATTACATTACATTTGGCTGACGCTTTTTAACCAAAGCGACTAACAACATGGTAAACAGTAAGTTTTAGAACAATTCTCACAATTTTAGGACAGTTTAAAAGAACATTAGAGTACAGTAAGAATAAGTGCGTCGGTGAGTGCTGTTTTTAACAGTTACTTGTCAGTTTAAAACGGCTGGTGAGTGCTAGGATCAGTAAGACTTGTTGTAAGTGTTGCTATGAGAGTAGATGTTCTCTAAAGAGCTGGGTCTTCAGGAGTTTTTTGAAAGTGGAAAAGGATGTCCCTGCCCTTGTAGGAACTGGAAGTGTGTTCCACCAATGAGGAAAAACAGATGAGAAAAGTTTGGATTGGCTTGAGCGTACCGGTGGTAGAGCTAGACGTCGTTCATCAAAGGGCCGGCGGTCTGGAGGTAGTGTAAGTCTGTAAGAGGGCATTCAAGTAGGTGGGAGCAGAACCGGAGACTACTTTGTAGGCAAGCGTTAGAGACTTGAATTTGATGCGGGCCGCCATAGGTAGCCAGTGTAGCTGGATGAGCAGCGGGGTAACATGTGCCCTTTGGGTTGGTTGTAGACCAGGCGCCGCCCAGCGTTCTGGATCATCTGAAGTGGTTTCACTCGCAGGCTGGGAGACCTGTCAGGAGGGCATTGCAGTAGTCGAGTCGTGAGATGACTATTGCCTGAACCAGAAGTTGGGTAGCATCTTGAGTCAAGTAAGTCCTGATTTTCCATTATGTTGTAGAGTCTTGCTTAAACGGCATGACCGGGCTTACTGAGGCAACATGATCTGAGAAGTTTAGTTGGTTGTCAAGAACAACTCCTAGATTTCTTGCAGTCCTGGTCGGTAAAACAGACAGGGAGTCAAATTTGATGTTGATGTCGTGGTGTATGGTAGGTTTAGCTGGGATGACCAGCAGTTCAGTCTTTGAGAGGTTCAGCTGGAGGTGGTGTGCCTTCATCCATGTAACTATGTCTGAAAGGCAATCCGAGATCCGTGCTGAAACCAGGGGTCGCCAGGTGGAAAGGACAGATAGAGCTGTGTGTCGTCTGCATAGCAGTGGTATGAGAAGCCGTCTGAAACGGATAATCTGTCCCAAGGAGGTGGTGTAGATAGCAAAGAGGAGGGGCCCAGCACTGAGCCCTGGGGACCCCTGTGGTGATGGTGAGGTGCGGATAGCTGACCAAGCCATGATAACGTTAAACGAAGCGTCCTGTGAGGTAGGATTCAAACCAGGAGAGAGCAGAACCGGAGATTCCCATGTCAGCGGTATAGAGAGAAGGATTCGGTGATTAACCGTGTCAAAGGCAACCGATAAGTCAAGCAGAATGAGTACTGATGACGGCGGTCAGCCCTGGCTTCTTTAAGGCTTCTGTTACAGACAGCAGAGCCGTTTCGTAGAGTGGCAGCTTTTTGAACCCAGACTGATTTGGATCAGAAGGTTGTTCTGTGAAAGGAAGTCAGAGACCTGTTTGGAGACTGCTCGTTCAATGCCTTTGGATAGGAAAGGCAGTAGTGAGACAGGGCGGTAGTTCTCGACTTGAGCAGGGTTGAGAGAAGCTTTCTTAAGTAACGCATATGCAGGGCTGAAATAACAAAACAGCATCTTCACTAGCAGTCTGTATTGTGCTAGTTGGTGGGTGACTACTGCAGGCCGACTGCTTGACTGACACCGAAGGACTCGGGTTCCTCATCGCTGCATCTCGTCTTGGCCACCGACGTCGAGGCCATTAGCTTGCGCCGCTCTGCGGGCTCTGGCCATTAATCTCGGTCGCCTCTGAAGGCTAATTGGCCTGACCGCCCAAATTCAGACTGACTGACCACTGAGGCTGTAACTCCGGCTCAGCCCTGGACAGATCACTGAGCTTCACTAGGACGCAGACGCTTGTGATATGTGTGTGTGTGTGTGTGTGTGTGTGTGTGTGTGAGTGTGTGTGTGTGAGAGATGGGGGGCGGCAGTGAATGGGTGTCTTCTGGAATGGCAATGTGACTCTTTTCTAATGTCTCGTATTAGTGTAATCCACAGTGATGGCTTGTAATTATGGACTCCTGTGCTGCTGAGAGACGACATACAGTACCATGACAGACCATCCCATACCAACATTATACATGCAACAGAGACCAGGGGGTGGAGAAGAGATTAATGTAATGAAATGTTTAGCCAGAGAGGGCCACATGGTGTGTGGTGATACCACAGGAGCTGGAGGATGAGAGGACTGGTTTTGAGAGAGAATGGAGAGAGAATGGAGTTGGCCCCTCTACATGCTGTCATTCTGTCTGTAATGGCCTCTTTAAATGGAGGTGCCTCAGCTTCATGGGGCGGCATGAAGGTTTCATGAGCAGCCTTTGCAAGAGCAGGATTGAATTGAAATTCGGATACAAAATAATTAATACGAAAGGTGAAATACACTTTAAACATTACATGACCATCATATCACCAACGCCGAGTGGTGCACTCTGCTACTGAAATTTGATAATTTAGTTTCCATTGTTTTCTATTACCTCCACCCACACCACCAGATGATTATGATACAGTTCTCTTTTTCTCAGTGTTGCCATCCATTGTTCATCACAGATTGTGATTATATTCGCTGTACTTCCTGTGTGCGGGGACAGATGATTGCGTGTGTGGTGTGGCCGTTCCGCTGCCGGTGTGCAGTGGGCTCAAGAGGAACCTGGAGCCATTCCTGGAGACTCAGGGTGGAGCAGGCCCCTGCCCTCACCAGGGCCAAGCCGACACCTGGTTGCCATGGCAACAGCCTCCCAATTGGCCAGGCTGGTATCGGGGGTTGCAGCATTATTGTCTGGGTCTCTTTTTTTGTTTGTTTTGCTTTGCTGGGTGATTTACAGTGGCATCCAGAACGGCCGCAGACATGGATGCTGAAAATGTCAACAAAGATCTTTGCCAACTTCTGCTGTCAGTGCAGCAGAGAACTAGCACAAAACATCTGTACAGGCACTAATGGGATACCAGTAGGGGTATATTGTGTGTGTGTATGTGTGTGTGTGTGTGCGCGCGACTGCGCACGCACATGTGTGTGTTGTGTGTGTGTGTGTGTGTGTGTGTGTGTGTGTGTGTGTGTGTGTGTTTTGTGCGTGTGAGTCAGATAGAGAAAGAGGGAGAGAGAGATTGTGTGTGTAAGAGACAGACACAGAGAAACAGAGAGAGAGAGAGAGACACAGAGAGAGTGCTTATGTTTCTCTCCCCCCCTCTCTCTCTCTTACCTCTCTCATTTTCTTTTTCTCTGTACACCAAGGGGCACTGACAGAGCCCTGTACAATCCGACCATTCTCTCAACGCTACAAAAGAGAACCACAGGCAAGGGAACAAAGCATCTGGTCCCTGAGCCCTCTCCACCCTCCCACCCCGCGCTCGCAACCCTGCACTGTGCAGCAGCCATTGTCCAGCCAGTCTCCCTGGTGCATTAATGTCAGGAGCCATAAACACCAAGTGTGTTACCTCCTTCATTATTTAATTTCACTCTTCACCTGAGTGCAGTCCGCTAGCCAGCCCACTAAGTGAGCTTGGTGGCTTGTTTGTGTGTGTGAGAGAGAGAGAGAGAGGAAAGAGAGTTAGAGTTAGAGAAAGAGTTGGATTGTGAGAAGGAGAAACAGAGAAAGAAGACGGCTCTTATCTAAGTGCTCAGTTTTGTGGTTCAATTTTGGTTCAGCTAATCAGTAAAATGACACTAGGATCTTTCCCTCAATTGGAGGATCTGACCACTTTCATGTGTTTCGCTCCTGATTTCCATTCCTGCTTCCATTCTTTTTCTTCTTCTCTCTCATCTGCTCTTTCTCTCTCTTTCCCTCTCTCTCTTCCTCACCCATGCATGCAGCTTGGTCTTCTCTGGATGTCACTATTCTTTATCTTTATGACTTTCCTCTTCACCAGCAAGTGCCTCGTTTCCAAATCCATATTCAAATCCAATTTCACAGCAGCGGAGGAGAGAACTGCTGATGCAGCAGACATCCAGGCTGGAGAGGAAAGGAGGAGTCGAGGGAGGAGGAGGAGGAGAAGGAGGAGGAGAAAGGAGGTGGGAGGAAAGGAGCAGAGGACGTAAAGGGAGAGAAAGAGCGAGGGAGGAGATGTCGGGTGGAGGAGTAGTCATAGCTGCTGTAGCTCCTCCCTGCTGTTAAGCACACGACACTGGGAGGCTATAAGCATGGGCTAAAAGCATTTAAGTAAAAGGTTTGTGTGTGTCTGTGCGTGTGTGTGTGTGTGTGTGCGTGCACATGCATGGCGTGTGTGCATGTCTCTGTGTGTGTGTGTGTGTGTGTGTGTGTGTGTGTGTGTGTGTGTGTGTGTGCATGTGTGTGTGCGTGTGCATGCATGTGTGTGTGTGTGTCTGTGTGTGTGTGTGTGTGTGTGTGTGTGTGTGTGTGTGTGTGTGTGTGTCAGGAGCCATAAACACCAAGTGTGTTACCTCCTTCATTATTTAATTTCACTCTTCACCTGAGTGCAGTCCGCTAGCCAGCCCACTAAGTGAGCTTGGTGGCTTGTTTGTGTGTGTGAGAGAGAGAGAGAGAGGAAAGAGAGTTAGAGTTAGAGAAAGAGTTGGATTGTGAGAAGGAGAAACAGAGAAAGAAGACGGCTCTTATCTAAGTGCTCAGTTTTGTGGTTCAATTTTGGTTCAGCTAATCAGTAAAATGACACTAGGATCTTTCCCTCAATTGGAGGATCTGACCACTTTCATGTGTTTCGGCTCCTGATTTCCATTCCTGCTTCCATTCTTTCTTCTTCTCTCTCATCTGCTCTTTCTCTCTCTTTCCCTCTCTCTCTTCCTCACCCATGCATGCAGCTTGGTCTTCTCTGGATGTCACTATTCTTTATCTTTATGACTTTCCTCTTCACCAGCAAGTGCCTCGTTTCCAAATCCATATTCAAATCCAATTTCACAGCAGCGGAGGAGAGAACTGCTGATGCAGCAGACATCCAGGCTGGAGAGGAAAGGAGGAGTCGAGGGGAGGAGAGGAGAGGAGGAAGACAGGAGAAGGAGGAGGAGAGAAAGAGTGATGGTGGGAGGAAAGGAGCAGAGGACGTAAAGGGAGAGAAAGAGCGAGGGAGGAGATGTCGGGTGGAGGAGTAGTCATAGCTGCTGTAGCTCCTCCCTGCTGTTAAGCACACGACACTGGGAGGCTATAAGCATGGGCTAAAAAGCATTTAAGTAAAAGGTTTGTGTGTGTCTGTGCGTGTGTGTGTGTGTGTGTGCGTACATGCATGCGTGTGTGTGCATGTCTCTGTGTGTGTGTGTGTGTGTGTGTGTGTGTGTGTGTGTGTGTGTGTGCATGCATGTGTGTGTGCGTGTGCATGCATGTGTGTGTGTGTGTGCATGTCTCTGTGTGTGTGTGTGTGTGTGTGTGTGTGTGTGTGTGTGTGTGTGTGTGTATGTGTGTGCGTGCATGCTCACTCTCCTTCTGCATGTGAGTTGGTAGCCTTGGCTGTCCCTGTGTGCCCGTGTGATAATGTGCTTGGGTTATGCAGATGAGGTAATTAGGCAGATGCAAAGTGTTCCTCCGCAGCAATGGCCCGGAGAAAGAGGTGGAGAGGAGAGTAGGGAAAGGTAAAGAAACGAGGGAAGAGATGAGAGGGAGAGAGAGGGAGAGAGACTACTGGGAATCTTGAGTCACCCAGCCAAGGAGTGATATTCTCACCTGGCTTTGCACAGCAATGCATTTCATTCCCCACTCTCTTGATCATGAATACTGCATGCATGACTGTGTGTGTGTACGTGTATGTGTGTGTGTGTGTGTGTGTGTGTATGTGATGTGTGCTTCTATGTGTCTCTGTATGAGATTGTGGGTTAGCGTGTGGGTTAGGGGTTATTTATGTGTATTGACTGATGGCATGTGCTAATACTGTATATTGTGTGTGTGTGTGCGTGTGTGTGTGTGTGTGTGTGCGTACATGCATGCGTGTGTGTGCATGTCTCTGTGTGTGTGTGTGTGTGTGTGTGTGTGTGTGTGTGTGTGTGTGTGTGCATGCATGTGTGTGCGTGTGTGCATGTGTGTGTGTGCATGTCTGTGTGTGTGTGTGTGTGTGTGTGTGTGTGTGTGTGTGTGTGTGTGTATGTGTGTGCGTGCATGCTCACTCTCCTTCTGCATGTGAGTTGGTAGCCTTGGCTGTCCCTGTGTGCCCGTGTGATAATGTGCTTGGGTTATGCAGATGAGGTAATTAGGGCAGATGCAAAGTGTTCCTCCAAGAGCAATGGCCCGGAGAAAGAGGTGGAGAGGAGAGTAGGGAAAGGTAAAGAAACGAGGGAAGAGATGAGAGGGAGAGAGAGGGAGAGAGACTACTGGGAATCTTGAGTCACCCAGCCAAGGAGTGATATTCTCACCTGGCTTTGCACAGCAATGCATTTCATTCCCCCACTCTCTTGATCATGAATACTGCATGCATGACTGTGTGTGTGTGTGTGTGTGTGTATGTGATGTGTGCTTCTATGTGTCTCTGTATGAGATTGTGGGTTAGCGTGTGGGTTAGGGGTTATTTATGTGTATTGACTGATGGCATGTGCTAATACTGTATATCACTGCACATATCTGTCTGTGTGTGCCTGTGTGCATGCTAGAATACCAATCCATAAGGTTAATACATCAAAATCTGGCATGTATGGATGTATAGACCCTTTTAAGAGAGTTCCATTATCAGCATCATAGTTGGCCCCACAAGACTTCCTTTTTAACATTCCATATGTTATCTTAATGCAGAGGAAGTAGATCGGGAACCAAATAGAACGTTCAAGCATTGTTTTTGTTTTTATTGTTGAAAGGGTCTATAGAATGCACAGTATATGTGTATGTGTAGGTTTGTATACAAAGTCACAATGTTTCTGTATGAGTGTGTGTGCATGACACACAGTGTACGCTTTAAGCCATGAGTGTGTGATATGAGTGTGAGTATGTGATATGGGTGAGTCTGTGTTACGTATGCACTCATTCTGGTGGAATGAACAGTTAGGGTGTGCGATGTGAGCGTGCAGCATGTGTGTGTCATCCCATTATGGTTTCACTGTGGAGGTCCGTTCCAACATAAAGCTGCTTTGTGATCTGGACCACGTGGGCCTCCATGCACGCTGAGCTGTAAGAAGACGCTAGCACAGGGGTGGCAGCATGCACAACTCTCTCTCTCTCTCTCTCTCTCTTCTGTCCTCTCTCATCCACTCACTCTCTCATCTCCATTTCCCCTTCTTTTTTCACCCTCTCTCTATCACAGTGGCCTCTGTGGATATGGCAGTCCATTGAAATCTCTCTGTATCTCTCCGCTCTGCCCTGCTATTGCCTCTCCAGGGTCTCTGGTCCTGACATTGATTTAGATGTAGATAGTGTTTTATATGCGGACAGGGAGCCCCCATGTTTCGCTCACACACACACACACACACACACACACACACACACACACACACACACACACAGAGATACACACTTTCTGTCTCTAACACACTGATGCTCATGCATGGACAAGTGTGGACACACTTGCAAATACAGATTCACACACACACACACACACACACACACACACAGCCCATAAATCCATACACATGTAAGCACACAAATCTACATGGTATAGACATATACAAGAACATAATGGAATGCGCGCGCACACACACACACTCGAAAACGCACACACAGCACATGCTCAGAGAGCTTAGTCACACACAGGTACAGTTGTTTGAAGTAAAGCCCTACACCGGCATGAACTGGCGTGGTTGGGTGGGCAGGTAGGCAGGCCGGCGGGCGGTTGGGCAGGCGGCCAGCCGGCCGGTCCCTCAGCACTGCCCACATGCTCTCACTGTGCCTCCCTCCCTCCGGTGGCCCTTATGCTGTGGACCTCATGCTTCACAATGGGAAGAATGTGTTTCTCAGAGTTCCCTTATTTCCCCCTCATACAAAACACAAAATACTCACATTGTTCTCAGTAATATACAGACAGACAGACAGACAGACAGACAGACAGATAGGTAAAAAGAAAGACAGGAACAAGCAAAAAGAAACCCAAAATAGAAACAAACCAAAATAGAAAGAAAGATTAGAAGGATGAATCATGGCAGTCAAGAACAGATGCTAAAGCATCAGAATAGATGGTTGTGTTGCCTTTCCCCTCTGATGTCGTCATCCCTTTCTTTCTGTGCCACATTCCATTTCACCCTCCTCACAAAAACACTAATTTTTCACTCCTCCATCCTCTTTTATTTTATGCTGTGCCATCTTTAAAAAAGGTGCTAGACAAAGCAATGAGCATTTTATTATGCTTTTTAAACACCCTGATAAAAGGACTCGTGTCGTTACACTTGATGCCAACATGCCGGTTTTAAAGCGATATAAAAAAAAGGAGTGTCATTGTATTACAAGCCTTGATTTTATGGTAAATGCTGTGTCAGGGGTCCTGCAGACATGCCAGATTGTCAGTCTGGTAGCAGTAGCCCGGTTAGCTTGTTAGCAGTGCGACTGGGCAGTGTGACACAGTGCTCCGGCTGTGCCACCTGTCAGTCACAGGAAACTCAACGGAGACAGACTCCCCCTGTGGTGGAGGAATGGCAGCACACTGACAGCTACACAAAAACTATTTGTCCAGGAAGGTGTGAGCATTCTGTGGATTTTAGGGTATCCGGATGATGGCGATGAAGACGGCTGTGGATTTTAGGGTGTGCTGACAATCCGTCTTGAGAAATTCATAACATATTTTTTTCACACCCAGTTTCTGTCAGGGACCTATAGGAGGTATTTAATATGGAAGGCTGTACTCTCTTAATTAGAAAGCAAATTATATAATTAAATAATTAATAGCTTCCAGTGCTTCACTGTTTTTTATGTGTTCATTCTCTCCCTTCCCAGACTAGACTGTATAGCTGTTGTCCATTATTTAGCCTCCCACTATAAGTAGAGGGAGATTTAATGACCTAGAAAGACCTAAGTGTGCCATTTATTGTTAGAAAGACATTGATTGACTGCAAAGCACTAATTATAAATCATTGTCAACATTATTGGATCTCCCAGCTTCTCACCTCTGGATTCATCTAGAAAGACAAAGGGTCACATAGTAAATCGTTCAATTACAATCCTACAGCTGTGCCATCATTCTCAGATATCACATTAAATTCAAAATATGTTCACCATGAGATACCACCAGTACAGTATGGTGTACTTTCCTCACTTCTCAAGAGGACATCTCAAGTTCTCAATGTCCTCCTTTCCTTGCTGTCGCCTATTTCAGTGGATTACGCTTTACAGACCTTCTTAAACCAACCTTTCTGCTAACATACCTACTGAATGGAATCACTTGGGATGTACATGTAGTTAGGTAGGTAATGACGCTTTGATGCTAGATAGATAGATAGATAGATAGATAGATAGATAGATAGATAGATACTTTATTGATCCCCAGGGGAAATTCAAGGGTCGCTAATGTCGTTATACCCAAGAGTCAGGGCCCCAGTGAGAGGCCTGGCCTAGCCTAGCCTTGTCTCATGTTTCGCTAATGCTGTAGGAACAGATTACAATGACGGTAGTTACAAATCACTTTAATCCACCCGCACCCACACTCTCTGGAGGGCCACTTTGACATAACTCATTATGAGGGTCCGTTTGTGGAGGCAGGGGTTAGGTAAGGGATGGAGAGGGAGGGGAGGGCATAAGGATTGCAGATGAAAGGAATTATGGATCTTTTTCAGACAGATAGAGAGAGTGAAGTGAGAGGAGGACAGGAGTGAGAAGGACAGAAGGGAGGAAGGGATGAAAAGGATCTGAGGTCTGAGGAAATGTTACATGAGACAGCATGGGTAGGGTAGGATGGAGATGGACAGAGTGTGAAAGACAGAAAGAGATGCTCTTTTTGTAACTATTGGATGTTGTACTATTATGTTATCACTTTGAGGAGAGAGAGAGCTAGAGAGAGAGACCAATACTCTTGTTGATTCGGGGGTCGCGGGACGCCGATGGGTGGGTCGCGAAATGATTTCCATAAATCAAATACATTTTGGAAAAATAAAAGAGCTGTCACTTGACCGCACTTTAAAGACAGATTTTAATTCCAAGACGCTTGCTGAGTTCTGGATTTCAGTCGAGAGGGAATATCCACAGCTTTTGAAGGCCGCGATGGACGTACTGACGCCGTTTGGCTCCACATACCTGTGCGAAAAGACTTACTCTGCACTGCCATATTAAAAACAAATACAGATCGCGTCTAAATGTGGAGGATGATCTCCGTGTGGCCGTCTCCACAATTAAACCAAGAATGGACTTGCTGTGTTCCGCGTATAGCGCGCTTCCATCTCATTATATGAGATTTATGCTGAAAGATAGTTGCAAAAATGTAAATTTGCGCAGCAACAATGTACATATGTTTACAACAGTTTGTGGATATTACCCTGACTGAGATATTCTTCTGTTAAAATGGAAATTAAAGCAATGTTTCAAAGTTAAGTTTGCACGACAGCAATAATGTGCACTCATGTTACATGGGTATTATTTTTTGACTAAGGTATTCTGCTTTTATCATATAGTAAATTTCTATATGTAAAATCATAACAGACTGCTCTGTTCTTTTTTGTTGCCGTTAAGCCGTGTTTGGATAAGCCTAGTGCGTATGGCCGGTGCACACATTTTATTTTATTTTATTTTTTGAGTCACATCCAGGGATAGTGGGGGTCGCCAGTCTCTGGCACGGTTATTTTGGGGGTCGCGGGTTGAAAAGTTTGGGAACCCCTGGTTTAGTCTACTTAACCATGCCTTGGTTAATTATGAGAGAAAATACTCTTCAGCTTATTGCCTGATACCATACTGAACATACACTCGTACTGTACCAACTGAATTGCGCTTATTTGGTTTAATCACCACATCCTCAGTTGATTCACTCTGCGCCCCACTGAGATATTGGAGTTTCTTTTGCCTCCATAGAACTGGTGGCGCGCACCGACCTCGCCCCAATTAAAGAAGACAAGAAGAAATGAACATTATGCGTATGTGTTCCGCTAGCGGAGCATAGGCCGTGAGGGGCGTCAAGGGGTGTCTTTAACACTGAAGGACTATGCTGTGCAAATTGCCCGCTCCTTCACGGCTCGTGACAGCCACCAAAGACTTTTCTCGACTGCTGCAGCTGCACCGAATTTGCCCGCTTATGTGTTTGCTATGACGGCACTTTCAGTTCTAAAATGTCTCTGTAACATTCTCCGTGCAAGTCATTAAATTACTGCTTGCCTGCTGTTTGCCGCATCTCCGCAGCTCCCGATTGTGTTGTGTGAGCACAAGAGTACCAAATGGAGCACATGAGCCGGTAAACGTAAACAGCATCTAAGTATATGACTAATAAGTTTGCTGAGGTTCATGAAAAATGCATTTTAATGGGCGTTAGCGCATGACTGCAGACATATTTAATCCACGAGGCGGCCGACGTCATGACGAAATGCCTTTAATACTTCCCCTCACTCCAAATTAAACTGAGAGTGAGCCAGATGTCCCCAGTGCCGCTACCTGATGCTGTAAAGTGAACACTGAAATGCTGTGGAAGTGAAAGCATCAGCACAAAAATGAAAGTGAGGTGAGGTGTCGGACATTACAAGCATAGTTTACCCATAAGGTTGTTTATGAACGGTTTATATGAGGACGTATTTTCATTTTATAGCCATTGGTACCAATATATTCTATGTAAGACGTCGTCAGGTCCAGGGCTTCCTGTGCTGTGGCAGGGATGCCATTTTGAACTACGTGACATGTACTGTATGTGTTCCAAGATGGCACTTCACCCCTCCTCTCTGTCTCTCTGCAATTTTCCTCACCTCTGTTTTTGCTGACTTGCCTAGGAGAGCCTCTCAACACCACATTTGGGCACATTTTAACATTATGCCATCCATATACTGCATTATCTATTGTTATCACATTTTGAATGAAGCTCAAAGTGTGACAAACCTTTTCTCATAGACAGAACATGTTAATTTATCAAACAACCATGTAACACCATGTAATGTCATCTTTTGTCTACAAAAACCACAAACATGTGCAAGAAAGTTTGTTACGTTTGCTGGCCCATACTACTGGGGATGTGATGTCAAAACGGATAACATAGGAAAGAGAATGCATGCATTCCACTGACGTGTCCCGTGGGAGGGGGCCGATGTAAGAATCACACTGCTGGCTTTAGAGGAGCAGGGGGCCTCTTTGCGATATCTGCTGATTGTCACATCCTTCACCACTCAGGTCTCCAGATGTCGTGTGGCATGGTAGAAAGGACATGTCTGAAAAGGTGCAGGCAACGGTGGAATGCCCTTTGCCTCAAGGGTACATTTCTAGCCAACCAGACACACACACACACACCAACACACATACACACACACCAATATTTGTGCGCCCACACACTCATACAAGCACACTTGTTTCCCTCTGAATGTTAGGGACATCAGCAAAGTGTGTGTGTGTGTGTGTGTGTGTGCGTGTGTGTTTGTGTGTGTGTTTGTGTCTTGTCTGTCTGGATCAAACAGGTAAAAGGTTCTAGGCTATGATGAATTAGCTTTGCTGAAGCATTGCTGCCCTGCCACTAATAGAGGGAGAGCAGCTTCACAGAAGAGAACGGCAAATTTGAGGAAAAGTTGGTAAACCACCCTTCTTACCTAATATGAGGGTGCTGATTCTGAATATTTTGTTTACCAAGCTCAATTCTGAGTTCTAAGCTGCATAATCAGCATTTTAACATAAAATAGTGCTTATTTTTGCTTATTTTTCCCTAAATTGGGTTGATTTCAAAAGTAATCACTAAAACCAAATAAAAGTGTTCTCTAAATACATGTTTGAGCATTAAAGAAGCCATACTATAGTTTATTAACGTATTTAATGGGAACATGATTACAGTTAACATGTAATAAACTCGGAAATTCTAATCAGAATTCTACATTGGCGGACAGAGTACACAGCTTCATTACTTGAGTAAAAGTACAGATACCCTTTGCTAAATTTTACTCAAGTACAAGTAAAAGTACAACAGTCAGATGTCTACTTAAGTAAAAGTACTGAAGTACTTGTTTTTAAAAGAACTTGAGTATCAAGAGTACAAGAGTAGCCTACATTTTCTAAATATTGCATTACTACTGCCACAGTGCTTACATTTATGTACAGAAATGTCCTACATGGACTTATGAAAAATGTTAATGTTAATACCTTGGAGAATGTAAAAGGAATTGGAAGTAAAATCAAGTCATTTTCATCTTTTTACCATGTTGCCAGTGATGGGCAGTATTTGTAATACATGTATTTAAAATACGTATTTCAAATACAAAATACTATTTTGTAATTGAAACACTTGAAGCGAAAACTATCATTAACTTGTTCAGAAAATTGAAACAGTCTGGCGAGGTGGGACCTGCTGCGTCTTCATCCATTGTTTCGTCCATGGTTTCGTCTCTTATCTAAATCTGACCATGGAGTTGACTTTGGCGGAAAGCTGAAGGTGATTGCTGATATGCTGTCCCAATCAGTGGCGCCTGCACAATCCAATCACGTTTGAGAGGGAAACAACAATTTCAGGGTTTCCGAGATTTTTCTTTTTCCTTTTTTTTTTTGAAGTAGTAACGGGTACTCACGGTTATGGAAAGAAATGTAGTGGAGTAAAGAGTACAATATTTGCCTCTCAAATGTACTTGAGTAAAGTCATGAGTACTCCCCAAAAATGATACTCGAGTAAAGTACAGATCCCTCAAAATTGTACTCAAGTACTGTACTCAAGTAAATGTACTCCGTTACTGTCTGGCTCTGGAATTCTAATGAGTCACTTGTGGTGTTTAATGCATTTCATCACAATAACAAATTGCACAGATAACCTTCAACTCAGAATATATCCTACAGTACATATGAACTTAGATAGCGGGAATAAGCCTAATGCAGAACTGCATCTACCGTCAGCAACAACCGTCAAGTAAAAAACATTTTACTTCTAGTAACACTGGATTTGGTATGTGTGCTTGCCTCTATACTAGAGCTTGATAATGTGCTCTTCTAATATGCCATTGAGCAGCATCACTTGTTGGTGGTAGAGCCTCCGATCCTCAACATCTAGAAAACAGAGTGGCTCTGGCATAGTGTTGTCATGATACCAAAATTATGACTTCGATACAATACCTGCCATAAATATCTTGATACTCAATACTGAAGCGATATCGAAATCCTAAAATATCTGGAAAAGAAAGGACGCAGGCCTCCTCCAAGTGTATTGAGTCATTTGTGTTGAATTTGGTGCACTTTTGGTCAATTCTGGGTTTCAAACTTCTAAACTTCCTACATAATTATTATTTTTGTAGTCAGATAAAATAGTAGTTTGTGTGTGATTAAGTCCTTTATTGTTATAGCTCATTTATATTGTGTGATGTTTTGGCAATAAATTACCTTTAAATAGCCAAAGTAGGCTAGATCAAGGTCAGTGTTCAAATTACTGCATGCAAATCACTTAATGCTATGCAGAAGAGCCTAATCTTTAGGCCGTCTGATGTAGGCTTCCCTAGGCCTTCCTGTTTTTATGGGATTTCTTTGACAGTTGCAAAGGGAAAAAGGTGATGATGGTCTTCTTTGCTCCAGTGTAATTTAATAAGTATGTTTCAACCACTTTTTGGGTCTTAATCAGATAGGCCTACACCATTATTACATTACATTACATTACATTCGGCTGACGTATTTTTAACCAAAGCGACTAACAACATGGTAACAGTTAAGTTTTAAAGCAATTCTCTCAACAATTTTAGGACAATTTTAAAACGGTAGAGTACAGTAAGAATAAGTGCATCAGTAAGTGCTGTTTTTAACCACATAACACATACCAAATAACAATACAAAAGTTTCTTACAAACTTTCCTGCATACTTCTTTAATGTGCTGCAGTCAGATGGGTGCCCTAAAGACATAACTAGATCTTGAGCATCTATTACCAGTGTTGAATGAGCAGTTTTTACAGTGATCACTACTGGACATTCCACATTGCTAGACAGCACTTGAGTGAGGATGACTTATTTCCACTTCACAAATAACCATCGCTATCTGCAATAGCTACAGTACAGGGACATTAATCAGTTCATAGCTAAGGATTTGTCCTAGGTCCACTTCCCTTTCAGCATCATATGCAGTAATGATGCACTGGAGAATGTTTCTTTTTGTTGCACTATAAAGGATATCTTGTCTAATTTTTATTTTTATTTGCAAATAATGCAATCTCCATAGCACTCTTCGGCAACCCTCAAACATGCACACTCTTCCATTTTTTTGCATGGCTGGGATTTGAATGATAGGAAAGAGCACCAGTGAGATGTTTTAACTAGGGAAGCACAGTCGCCTTTACAGTAAAAAAAATACAGTGTAAATCCTCTGTAAAGACTGACAACTGTTCATAATAGTTAGTTTCTACAGAAAAATGAGCAGTCACCTACTATTCTATCAATTTGTTATCAAGGAATCTATTTTGCTTCTAACCGTCATACTGAATTTTAGCTATTATTTCAATTTATATTTTAATTTTAGCTTATTTTCATTTGCTACTTGAGGGTCATTGGGGTAATTCCTGTCCTGTCCCACAACATATCTGATACATAAAGAATATATTAATGCCTTATTTTTTGCAATTCCTATGATATTTGATAGCAAAACCAAAAAGTATGTGAATTATGCAAATGATGCTAATTAGCAAGCTTAAAACTCAAAATTGAGCTTGGTAAACAAAATATTTGAATTCAGTACCCTCAAATTGTGTGAAATAGCCCCTTTACCGACTTTTCCTCAAATTTGCCAACAGGACTTTTTCTGAACGTTTGTTAGCTATCTGCTCTCTGTAAGAGCTTCGTCTGCACTAAGAGCTGCAGCTCTCCCAAATCCCTCCAAGTCACATTCAGACCAGGGTTAGAGAATCTGCAGATTTAGGTAGGTGCTGTCAGAACATAAAATACACACACACTTTCAGTCACCCCCAAATCGGATATAGTTCTGTTAGTGGGTCTATGGGGAGGTAAGCAGCCACATTACTGTGTGAGTAATGAAGTGTTGCATATATTGGTTTGTTAGAGTGTGGGTTTGTGCACCTAACAACATAACTTTGAACTTGAGTTGAAAACCAGAATCTAGCATGTTTTCTCCGAGCTCTGTATCAGTGTGTGTGAGAGATAGAGAGAGGAAGAAAGTGTGTGTGTGTGTGTGTGTGTGTGTGTCATTATGGTTTTCAAATACAATGTTGGAGACAAAGTTGGAGACATAGAGCGACATTTTGAAATACTGCTGGGGCAGCATGCAGCATTGAAGCGAGAGAAAATCCAAATCCTCATTCTCCACCCTTTTCTTTCTTTCTCTCCCTCTCCTTACCTGTCCTGTCTCTCTCTCTCCATCTGTGGCAGCTGGGCCAGTTTAGAGCCATCCAGAGAGACGGGTGCTGGCTCTGTAATGCTGGGATGCTGGAGGGGTGCTGGAGGATGTGGGGTGGAGGGTGGCAGTGTGTGTGTTGGGGGGGGACTCTTGTCACTTCAGCACTGGCAACAGAGGCAGGAGAAACCGCTGACTTAGATTCAGCTCATCACCACAGCAACGCTGACAGCAGGTGGAATTGGTGTTCTGGAACAGAAACAGAGTGGCTTATTAATTTTAATGGATGTGCACAGGGCTAGGTAAAGTAACTCCCTAACAGTGTGGGGTGGAGCAGCAGCCTAACCCTCACACAGAGAACAGAATCGGTTGTGGACAGCCGCATCATTCTTACCTTACCAATAAAAAAGCATGGCAGAAGCAGAATGAGTTAATCTACCAACAAATACTGCAGAGAGTCTGTGTGCTGAAGGCAAGGCAATGGCAACAGAGATGACAAAAAAGCTTTTTAATGATCATTTTAATTATTCAATAATGTTGTTTGAGGAGGAAGTCCTCTTGCAATGCTGTGTTTTCAGTTTTCTCCAGGGAGCTATTCGGAGCTAAATGGGTTTGAGTGCAGGTGCAGTTATTGTGTTACTAACAAAACTGAGAAGTGGTGGGTTCCTCGCTCTTATTAAAAAAAAAAAAACTCTGTATGGCCAGGAGCAGTTTGGCTGGTGAGAGTGGGCAGCTGTGATGTAATGTTACATGCTTTGGATCCTGACACCCATTTAATGTGTATCCCCCCTCTTCTTTACTTTTTAGGCTGCTGCTGCTGCTGCTGCGTCGCCATGACGACCGAGGACTGTCCCGTGCCACTGGGTGTGTCCCAGTCGGGGGCGGGGCTCTGCGAGGACTACGGCCCGACGCAGGCAGACGACATCATCGAGGAAGTGGGCCCGGCGGACGACGTGAGCAGCGACCTGAGCACCCTGGTGATGCCCTTCCCGGAGCTGGCACCCGTCGTCTTCTTCTGCCTCAAGCAGACCACGTTCCCACGGAGCTGGTGCATCCGCATGGTGTCCAGCCCATATCCTTTCACCCCTCTTACCCTAACGCTGAGCTCCAGACAGCGGTGGAATTCTTGGACGGGTCCAACCCAATGACTATAAAAAACAGTGGACAGTGGACGCTGGAGAATTAACCAAATATGGTTAACTATTTAAACAAATAGGGCATATGTAGCCCATTTCCTGTACCACATACTTTGGCTCCCAGAAATACTTACTACGGAGACTCTATCTCCAGTTTTGCCAATATGGCTGACCAATTTTAGCTTCATTTTTCCTCCATCCTGTCCATATTTTTGCAGTCATGGGTCCAACCCAGGTCCTTCCACACAATCTGCTGCTGTCTGAATGAGCGACCCCTAACACCTCACCCTTGACCCCTTCACCCCTGAGCGTTCAGTGTTTCAGGATCAGTGAGGATCAACCACAGAGTGCCCTCCTGACACCAATACTGTGAGTCCATCCCCAGAGGGTTTTACTTTCTTCTTTGTAGTGCCAGTGACACAGTAGAATTGTTTCTCGTTTCTTTTCTGATGAGTAGTTGTTGGTGGCATATAGGCTTACTGAGTGAATACTATTTGACTGAATATATTGAAAAGAAAAACAGTGTATAGTAAGCATATTTTAAGTATAGTATAGTTGTAAGTATAGTTTTATTTTGAGTACATTGTTTAAAGCAGTTTGCATGATGAGCATATTCATCACGGACATAAATCAATAATGTGCTTAATATGAATTAATCATTAATTCATACTTTGCCACAGTGTGAATTATTGATATTACATGTTTGGTAAAACGTAAGTATCAGTACAGGATTCATATCTGGGAGATGTTGACTCTGAATGTCATGTGGGCTTTTTGGAAGTGCTTTTAGCTTTGCTCCTTCATAAATTCATGAATAAAAAGTAATTGTCTGCATCTGCTTGTGAATTGTGTGGTATCAACAGCAGTAGGACATGGGCTCTCAGATAAAATGCAGTACTGTTGATGGTGCAAATGTAGTAGAAAGTGCTGTATGGTGTGACACAGTGACTGTTAAGGCAACCGTAGACCAGGGCAGATTTCAAAGCACTAGCAACGATGCTGACCAACCACTTAGTCGCCTTATGTTGCCTTTTTGTGGCGAAGAATAGTTTTACTTTGCACACAGTAAAGACTGCCCACTGTCCACTAGACTGTAAGATACATTCTGCTGCTAACTACCAGGATTGTCTCTTTAAGGGAATATCTGATGATTACACTGCTTCTAAAAGACAAGTAGGCAAACTCAGCAGCCACAGACGGTGGTCTGTCGGTATTGGCGATGCTGCACAAACTGATTAGAGCCACAGGCGCTCATCGACTGGCCATCAGGTGACCATCAGCTAGGCCTGTGCTCGCTATTAGAACCACGGAGTGTGTTGAACTATTGTCTGTGTTTAAAGTTCATAAAATGTTCCTCTCTGTATTCTTTTTTTCTCTCAAACTTTTTTTCTCTCTCTCTCTCTCTCTCTTTCTCTCTCTTTCTTTCCCCCCTCCTCTGTCTCTCTCTCTCTCCGTGTGTGCTAGTTATGGCAGCCAGCTCTGTCTGCCTGGGGGACATGCTCCCTTAGAAAGTGTCCAAATCTAATTTCACGTCTCCACGTCTCTTTGGCTGACTCACTCATTTGATCGGCTCCCAAATCCAGCTCTTTTACTGAGGTTTGTGTGTGTGTGTGTGTGTGTGTGTGTGTGTGTGTGTGTGTGTATGTGAGCAAGCATGTGTGAGGTTTTTTTGTATGTCAGTGTGTTTGTTTGTGTGCATGGAGCAAGGGTAGAAAAGGCAGTGGAACTTTCTTCAAGTTGATTTTTGTTTGGAGCTTCTGTGCCGTCTCCTGCGTGTGTAGTCATGAATCCCTGCAGCTTCCTCTAGTGCCGTCACCATGGTAGCCATGGCTGTACAGCTCAGTGCACCTGTCCCTGCTGATGTCCAATCACCGACTCTGTCTCTGAGTTCCCCATTCAACACATCTTAAAGTGTGAGTGTGTGTTTGTGTGTGTGTGTGTGTGTGTGTGTGTGAGAGAGAGAGAGAGAGAGAGAGAGAGATAGAGAGAGTGACAGGCAATGCCCTACTCTTATAAGCAAAAAAGCCCTCCTCCCAAGATCTGAAGTTAATTACCCCTAAACATTAGAAGAGGTATCTGAGCGGCTTACAAGTGAGAGGGGACACTGCGATTTGTTCTGTGTAGTGCATCGCAGTGCCAGGAGGCTTGTCGTCGGGTAATTAGTGGTCAGAAGTGGCTGCGTGGAAAATAAAGTGCGAGCACAGGGAGATGTGGCCAGCGAGGGAGGGACAGAGAGGTGTTAAAAGCAGACCAACGTCTGACTGGCACTTGCAGTGACCCGGCCTGACACTGATGGACTGCACGTAAAACGTCCAGGACTGAGGGAACACGCGTGCTGGGGGTCGGTCAAATGGGACTGGGTTTGTCGGGTGGGTTTGTGTACTTGACTAAATGGTCCAGTTTAAGTGCAGTTGAGATTTGAAATGTTTTGCTGGGTATTATGTATTATTCCACTGCTTGGTTGACTTCCCCATTGTCCTGCGTAATTTAGAACGTGTATTTACCCTATGTTATTTGCACACCTATGAAGTAGATCCAATTTGTTGGCCATATCACACTTGTTTATTAATTCGCCGAACTCGTTAAGTTTAAATGAACTGTCACGTTGCATCCAAGCTGTAAAATACAGATGTTCAGAACATAGGAACATTGTAGCATATGACGAACGTGGATTTTAGCTAAAGTTGGATGACATGTAGGTTAAGAAAATAGCGATGTTTCAAAGCTAAAGGTTCATCAGAATCCTGAGATATGTCTGCTTGACAACGGGAGAGATGGAACTAACGACTGGCCTTTGGCCATAGCAACTATCCATTTAGAACTAGTAACGGCATTTTGTGCTGTAAGTTGAGAAATGTGTTGATATGTGGCGGAAAGAAGTAGTTCTACAAACAATACAGTTTTAGAGATTAAAACGCTTTCATTATAACAGGAAATGAACACAATGCAAGTGGCAACAGTGGAATAAGCGGGATAATGGACTTCACGCTGTTCGACTATACAACGTTAATACATTTTTCCCCGCTTCGCGCTGGGCTGCTTTACCATCTAGAACGTGTATTACTGTAACTTTGTATAACAACTAGGGCTGTCAAAATAACTGATTAATTTCGATTAATTAATTTGAGAAAAAATAACTGATTAAAAAAATTAGTGCAGATTAATCGATTCCGTATGACCTTTGACCCTGAGCCGTTCTAGTCAGACTGTAAAATGAAGAAGAGAGAAGAAAACGTGCTGCCTGGATCATTGATTGGAACATTTACTTTTAAAAAATGGCCTGATGATGTTGATAAAAAATAAAGTGTTGAAAATAAAGTCCTCTGCAATGTCTGCAGCAAGGAATTTGCATATCACCGGAGTTCATCAACTCTATAGTTGCACATCAATGCAAAGAAATAAGTGTTGACATTGAGGGGAGTGTTAATTCATTTTCATTGTGTCCCCTAGGTTATATCTGTGGCCTGAAATGCCTTGTATGTGAAAAAAAAAACTTTTATTTGAACAGTGAAGATAATAATAAGAGTTTTTGAACTTTAATGTCACTAATGCTGATTATTCATTGATTCATTTGAAATTAAATATTTAAAATACTTTCACAGTAAAAATTATATATGCGATTAATTTAGATTCATTAATCACAGAGTATGAAATTAATTAGATTATTTTTTTTAATCGATTGACAGCCCTAATAACAATGTGTCATTCATTATCCCTTAGGCCTACTTAATTTAGTTTGATCATGTTTGATCATGTTTGACTACAGAAGAGCATGAGAATGGACATCAGTGTGTTTTGGAGTGTGTATGGAAATGATGCATTAAGTACAAGGAGCAGCAGAGCTAAATAGATCAGAAAAAGGATCACAGAAACCTTAAATAGCCATGTTCTGTACAGTTGCTTTGCTTGTGTTTTAGTATTTTACTGGACTGTGTTTACTGTAGCACTGTTGTCCCCATGAAAGATACAGTAGATGTGTTTCATTTCTTCTCCACTGTTTAACTTACCTAATATCAAGAACTGTGTGACATGTTTAGATTACAAATTATCACTTGGTCACATAGCCACAAACTGCTGTTTTCTTCTGGCTTGAACACTAATACCACATAGGTATGTTCTGCCAGCCTCCAAAATCAAACAAAAAACATATAAACATAGAAGTGCACCTAAAGATAATGTTGTTCATCTGGGATTTGAGGCAGGCTCAGTTTAAGTGTGTCAAGGCAACAGCATGGCTGTGTTTGCCTCTATCATATGTCTCTTTTTGTATTAGTCCTGTGTGTGTGTGTCAGTATGAATATTCTGTGGGGTTCTTTGTGTGTTAGTGTGTGTGTGTGTGTGTGTGTGTGTGTGTGTGTGTGTGTGTGTGTGTGTGTGTGTGTGTGTGTGTGTGTGTGTGTGTGTGTGTGTGTGTGATTGTGTGTTGGGTGGCTATTTTAGAACATTGTGTGTGTGTGTGTGTGAGAGAGAGAGAGAGAGAGGAGATGGAGCTGATATAACCAACTTGACAGCAGACTGTCTGCCAAACACTGTCTTCACCTGACCTGTGCGCCGACAAGCCATCTCCAATGAGCTAAAGGGAAGTATGCAGTGTGTGTATGTGTGTGTGTGTGTGTGTGTGTGTGTGTGTGTGTGTGTGTGTGTGTGCGCGTGTCTGCATTTTGTCAAGGAGAAATGGAATGGATCTGTGTACGTGTGTGTGTGTGTAGAGAGAGAGAGAGAGAGATTACCATATCAGGCTTTTTCCTTGCATGATGGGAATGGGTGCACTCTACCACGCCATTTTTATGCACAGACATGACGATGAAATCTTTTCGAGAGAGCTCAATAACCACCTACAGCTTCATCAATATGCCCCTGCCAACATCAATCTCTGATGCAGCAGAGACAAAAGATGACAATGCTCGTCAGCCCTGCCCTGTAAAATGATAATGAAATTACAAACCTTTTGACTCCTGATACTTTGCGTAGATTAGAATCCGTCTGCCTTGTCAGACCTCTGGTAATGACTGCTCTCAAAAAGAACTCCAAAACCCACAATGCCTTGTTGTACTGCCACTTGACGCTATACGGACATTTCATGTAAAAATGTCAGTGCAGAAAATAGCTTAATGAGAAATGGGTGTTCGTTTGAAATCTCCTTATATAGCTTTTGGTTTTCACTGCTAAAGATGAAGATGTTCCTTCCAGGAAAATGTTCCTTTAGCTTGGAAAGCAGCGGAGACTGTATGACTATTAGGAGAGGGCAAAGAAAGCGGGCGGGGCAGAACAAAATGAATCTAACCCTCGTGGTCAAGTGTGCATTTTGGGTCGTTGACTCCCTTATTGAATTTTAAAGGTTACTTCTTCCCCGACTCCAGCCGTGAGCCCCAGGGGAGTTGTGTTGGAGGGAGTTGTAGAGCTCCACTAGGCTGAGAGCCTCTCTGCTCTACGGTGAGTTCCTTAACACACGCTGGTGCTTTAGGGCCTGGGGCAAACGGCTATACCGACCAATAAATCACTTTCGACGCGAACAAACTTAGTATTGAACCGTAATGTGTTTACTTATGCCGCCGACGGTTATGGTATGTAGGGTAGCGTGTCTGACTCTCTCGATATCTCCCATGGGCTATTAGACACCCATGCTTACATGTGCAAAACACACACACACACGCACACACACACACACACACACACACACACACACACACACACACACACACACACACAGATTTAGTTCGTCCCTATGCTCTCTCCTGACTCCTCCATCTCTGTTCTCTGGTTCTCTGATGTTCAAGAGAATTTGACTTGGGTGTGATTTGTGATTCAGCATGTTAGTAATTCCAAGACATTATTCCCTCCTTCACACCCTGCCACGCCCCCCCCCCCACCCACACACATACACACACACACACACACACACACACACACACACACACACACACACACACGCACACATTCCCAGACACAATGACACTGTCTGATACCTGTTTCATCACCTCCATTTTGTCCCACTGTCAGGCACACTGGCGAACTGCCCACATTGTGTCTTTGCTGTGCTCCAGAGACCTACATTGGTGACATTGGTGTTAGAAGTGGGATTGCGCTGTTAGACCTTTCGAGAGTACATTTGTTATCACATGTACGGCACTTTACAAGTGACCCCAGGATAGGTGAGACCCTCTGTGACTGACCTGGTGATGGCTTGGACACCGTGTGTGATGGACCTAGCGATGGGGTGAAGCTTGGCTGTGGGATGCGTGTCAGCAGTGCTGGTGGGGTGGATGAAGCGTGAAGCTGGGCTTCTCAAAGGAGAGGACGGCATGACCAAGACTGTCATACCAGTTTAGTATGTGCGCTGCTAGCTGTGATAGCAACGAGTCAGGTGGTTTAAGGGTAGCAAAGTTCCTCCTTTGCAGCAGACGTGAACAGCTAATGGATTTTTAGTAGATTATTAAAATATAGTCGAGGGTAATAGTCCATAGAAAACAACTTGAATGCTTGTAATGTGGTTTGAAATGTTAAATAGTTGAAGTGCAAGTCAATGAAGCAATTTTTTTTTTTTTAATTAGGACACTGCTGCACTATCCTGTAGCTATGCTTAAAACATTATAATCAGAGAAAAAATCATTTCAGCTGTGATACTGTCTTTCCTTTGGATCCACCAAAATAATAATTTGATGTTGGCAAGTAAACACATCAAGCTCATCACCTTGAGCGTGCAGCAGTATCTTGACTGATTAACTAATGCACCATGCGTAACCAAAACACCAATACAAAATAAAACAATACACAATATTGCAAATGATAAAACATTTGTGGAAGTTGTGGAATGTACTAGACGTAAAATTCAGAGAACCTCAAAGCAAAAACAAGCTTGTTTCAAAATGGCAGTGGTTCTTGCACCAGATATTGGTGATCTAGTATATGACAAACTGCTTGCAAAGTAGTTTGCTATATGAGAGTGTGCTACTGAAATAGCACATTTGATATTTCACTGGAGTTACTGTTTGAACAGCTGCTGCTAAATAACCAAATGAATGGTGTTCTCCACTGGCTGCACTTTAGAAGTGTGCTTGACCCACTTCCAGAATATTCTTCAGACAAAGTTTGTCACAGTAGCCTACCTTGCAAACTGTAATTATAGACTCTGGCATACTGTAGGCCTCAAAAAAGAAAAGAACATGCCGTTTTGCCACCAGTAGTCCATTCACTTGGAGTGAGCCACACATCTAAAATGAGATGTTTAGAAGCAAACATCTAAACGTAGTCTTTTGACAAACTGACCTTCTCTGACCCTAAATGTGTGCTAATAGTCCACTCTATTGAGTTATTGCTCATTTTGGACCTGATTTACTAAAGGTTTGCATGTGTAAAACTGTGTATACATTTGATACCACCCACAAACAAATGTGCAAGTGTATCTACTAATGCTTGTGCACTAGGGATTCCTTCTTTCAGATGTGCAAGATAACATGTATTATCCATTTGGATCTATGCTATGTATTATAGAGTTTAGGGAGTTTGTATCTGAGTCCGCAAAATACTGAGAGGTGAACATGCAAATAAAATAACTAGCACAAGCCCCCTTGCTTGATTATTAGTGCAGTCAAGTTGTTTTTTGAGCATTCTTGAACATTCATTGAGTACCTAAAGCAGGTGCAACTTCATTATCACTAACCAAAAATCAAGCTAATCTTGTGACCAAGATTTTAGAGAATTTTATATTTATATTAATTTAGCATACAATATCCATTATGAGAATATGCAGCCAATTTCAAGTTCACATATGCAGGCTACAATGGATGCATAAAATAAAAATGCTGCTCCTATACAAAATGTTATCGTAGTTGTAGCTGCAACCTCCATGTGCTACTCTGAACTAAGCAGAGAAATTAGGCATAGCATACATTATCTCATCCAAGGCCTACGTACTATAATATACATACTGATGATAGTTTAAAATAAGGCACCTTTCCCACACTCCCTCAGCAGTAGCCATTTTGAATGAATCTCTGATTGCTAGTCCAAATATACCAGTCTCATCAACACCTATTCCCAGCAAAAAAAAAGATCTACAGGGAGACCTACTGTAGTTTGTTTTTTAGCCATTAGCCAGTATACTGAAATAAATGTGTTGAAGTACAACATAAATTGAAAATAATGAGACAAAAGATGGGAAATTGCCTGAATTCAATCCCCCTGCTCTTCAGCCCTGAGAGATCTAAAGCTGTTAAGCCAGCTGAGCCACTATACAAACCTATACAAACCATTAATAGAACTAGCAACCAACCTTCTGGTGCCGTCGGAAAGGCTTTATTTACCGATTCGCTCTGGATTTCACGTTCATCCACCCTGCAGAGAGGCCGTCCCAAATCTGACAATTAATTCTTTTAAAACAACATATTGGGAGCAAACTATTTGACCAGACTGCATACTGATGTCTAACTGATGCATTTTCAATTACCTGTGTGGCAAAAGAGTGTAAGATATTACACAATTTCTGAAAGATATTGTTGTGTCTTACCGAAAAACTTTTGCTTTCAACAGCAAAGCTAGTTGTGTCTCACAGTGTTCTTGTGGTGCTTCCTCTAAATGGATGAGCAGAGAAGGGACACCTGCAGGGTAAATGGATATTGGGGAATGTAGTCATGTAATGCACTTCATCCGGAGGACACACTTTTCTTCTCTTCTGTGCTACTTTCAAAAGGAATGACTTGTGTGGTTCATATTTCTTCCTGCGAAGAAGAACAGAAAATAAATGGCAGCAAATAAGGGTTGTACAAGGCCTGCTTTGATTAGAGTCTGAACATACACACACACGCGCACACACACGCACACACACGCACACACACCCACACACTCATGCACACACACGTACAGTACACACACGCATGCACACACACATGTACACACACATACAAACACACACACACACACACACACACACACACACACACACACACACACAAAAACACACACACACACACACAGACAATAGATTATACCCTTAGTCCATTTGTGGAAGTGTTAACAGATCGTTTTGAGGTGCACTCTCAAGGCTTTGTGTTCAGCTGTAGTTGGGAGAGATTGCTTTTCTGACAGAGCACTTCTGAATGCTAGTGTCTCCTCCTACAGTGGACACACACACACACACACACACACACTCATAAAATAAGGCACAGAAGAGATATATGGCATGGACAAGACTGCACACAAAAGCATGCAGAGAGAGAGAGAGAGAGAGACAGACAGAAGGAGAGAGAGAGACAGAAGGAGAGAGAGTTATCAGTGTGAGTAAGCAGTTGGACAGTGACCTTGCATGTCCTTGAAGCCCTTCTCCTCTATGATCTCTGTAGTTTGTTCAAATAATATCTGTTCACTTTTCCTTGGGTGTTCGTGCAACATTTTCAGTGGTGTATCCATTATTTTACAGCAGGAACTCACTTGCTGTTCATATTTCATTTATCATGCTCAAACAGCGCTACAGAATTTCTTTCAATATACACTGTACAGTAGATACCATGGCACCACATCGTTGTACGTATCCCACTGTTTTAAATGTGCTCTTTTATAAACCTCCCCTGGCTAGTAACCTACGGGGGAGCTGTAAATATCCCATGCAATTTACCCAGGGTTAGTGCTTTGGATCCTCTTCCCCCAATTAGACCAGTTGTGGCCACAGCGTTGGATCGAGCAGCATTAGGTATGCCATCCGAGTTCTCTCAGAATCCTTGCTAAATGGAAATGAGGTTTTATAGCTGTGGGTCTGCTTGTCCCTACCTGCATAGAAAACTGCCTGTTTTTTTAAACGGCTGTTTCAACCAAGGCCCACACGTCTTGTGTCGGAGTGGAAATAAACCCCTGAAAATGGTCCTTTAAGAGATGCCGAAAGGGTTTGTGAATAAGCATGATGGGTTTAAGTGGACAATTTTTGGGCTAAGTTGTCTTCACACAGACATAGTCTCACTCTCACCAGATAAACTGAGGACAGGACTACATTGTTGAACTAAAGATGAATTCTGAACGCTTTACGGTGCTGTGGACAAGCAGTCCGCTTCTGGTTAGTTACAGTGCTGAAGAGAAGTGGTATTGTGGTAGTTACAGTGCTGAAGAGAAGTGGTATTGTGGTAGTTACAGTGCTGAAGAGAAGTGGTATTGTGGGAGCAGATATTTTGTGGAAATGAAATGAAACCGAAGAGGAGGGATCTTGACCTAATAAAATTATCTACAGACTGAGTCTGGAAAAGAATTTTCAGTGCAAAAATGACAGAGAGGAAGATGAAATTTTTCATTTAATGTCACACATATTCGTCCAGTGGGATGGGGCTCCATTTTCCCTCTGAGCTCACTCCCACGCTTGAAAGAATTACATGCTGATCAGATTCAAAACCCCAAAACCACCCATTTCTATTGGGAACTTCAACACATTCTTCAAATATTACATTTTCAGTGATTTAAAAAAAAAAAAAAAAGATATCAGAGTGGAATTTTAATAGTAATTGTGAATGATGAATTTGTTGTCATCGAGAGTATTATGGGATGTGCGATAGAACAAAAAGAGAGAGACTGTGTGTGTGTGTGTGTGTGTGTGTGTGTGTGTGTGTGTGTGTGTGTGTGTGTGTGTGTGTGTGTGTGTGTGTGTGTGTGTGTGTGCTTGCACTTGTCTGTGTGTATTATGGGTCAGGGGTTTGCTTTTCTCTTTCTTATTGAACCACAGGACATCAAAGCTGTAAGGCATGTGTGTGTGTGTGTGTGTGTGTGTGTGTGTGTGTGTGTGTGTGTGTGTTAGGGCTCTCTCCACGGCAAGACACTCTCTGTCTTTTTCACACAAACACACATAAAAACACTCTCGCTCTCTCTCTGTCTCTCTCTCTCTCACACACACACACACATACACTCTCTCTTTCTCTTTCTCTTTCTGTCTCTCTCTCTCACACACACACACACTCTCTCTATCTCTGTCACACACACACATACACTTTCTCTCTCTTACTCTCTCTCTCTCACACACACACACACACACACACACACACACACACACACACACACACACACACACACACACACACACAAACACACACCTGAGGCAAATGTCAGGTGTGATTATCATGGTGGTAATAATAGGGAACAGGTGAAGCCATGTTTGAGTTACTCAGCGAAGGGCCAACAGTCAAACGTGGCTCTGAGGATTCCACACATGACAGCTGAGATGTGTGTGTGTGTGTGTGTATGTGTGTGTGTGTGTGTGTGTGTGTGTATGTGTGTGTGTGTGTGTGTGTGTGTTTGTGTGTGTGTGTGTGTGTGTGTGTGTGTCTACCTGTACGTATACGTGGTCCCTGTGTTTGTGTTTGGTGTGCAATCAAGTGCATCATAGCTTATTGGCATTGCCATTATTTGTGTGTGTGTGTGTGTGTGTGTGTGTGTGTGTGTGTGTGTGTGTGTGTGTGTGTGTGTGTGTGTGTGTGTGTGTTTGTGTGTGTGTGTGTGTGTGTGTGTGTGTGTGTGTGTGTGTTGTATTTTGTTGGTAATTTGAGAGGTATTTTTGGCGCTGGAGGTATCCAGAACACAAACACACATTTGCAGGGAGAGGAGGAACAGCATCATTCAACTTGTCTGGCTCAAACACATCACCACCCACAACCTGTCTGTTCAATCATTGCAGCACAGCACACAGCACATGCACATCATGCACATGACACACACACACACACACACACACACACACACACACACACACACACACACACACACACAGTACATACACATACACACATCAATGATACCTGCACAAACATGCACGAATGCTTGCACGTGCACCCACCCACACACAACACACACACACACACACACACACACACACACACACACACACACACACAAGCACTAACCAGTAGAGAGTGATTGAGTGACTTAGATATTGTTAGGGAGACAGAGACAGCAGCCACTGAAGCGTTTCATCCTCATGGAAGACTCTGCCGTCTCCCTCTTCCTCTAGTTCAAGGTCTATTCAGAGCAGATAAAAGTGATTGGGCTGTTCTGCGTTCAGCTCAAATAGCCCTCTGTCCATGTTTAATTGTTGGTTTTCTTCTCGGCCTAACCAGCTGCCATTCACCGGGGATGCGCTGGAGATGGGCACAC
>NC_063194.1:14202620-14205120 GCF_017589495.1 Alosa alosa
GATAAACTATTCAGAGATGGACATCAGAAAATTCTTCCTGAACAGAGGCAGAAGGAGAGGAACAGTGAGGAGAGATGAGGAGGACGAGGGAGGTATGATAATTGCCCACATTAACGGTAACATTAACATTTATGTTGGTAATAGTCAGTGCTGTGATTTGATCAATAGTTTAATGGCAAACGTAAATGGCAGACTCTGTGTAGATTATAGGATACATTTGGAAATTATCACCAAAAGTCAGTATGAAGGCTTTAGTAGGCTATTTAAGCTACAAAGAACTGCAGTATTGCCAGGATGACTATTTTGACTAAAAATAAGCTTTCCCTTGTCTTAGCAGGAAAGCCTATTAAATTAATGCAGTGAGTATAGGCCTACTTATGCCTATGTGTTTGGATGTTGCTGGATAGTGGCTCTTACAACAATTGAAGGAGAGAGTGCTGGTCCTACAATATGACAGTGACAATAATGATTTTGAAGCTTGTAGCCTATACCGTAGGCTAGCCATTTGTTTCATATTGCGCGCACATTTTTTTTTGTGTGTATTGGGAGTTGGGGGCCTGTGCCCCAGCAGAGCTCTAGGTCTAGAATCGCCCCTGACACAGACACACTCACACGCATACGCATGCACATAAACACACTGTACGGTTACTATTGATTGTGGGCGTCCAGGGCGCGGCTTCATTTCCTTTGCCGTAAGGCCGATTCCAGCCCGAATCAATAGAGTCATTTAGGGATCACTTTGGCGGTGGGCTCTTAAAGACCTGGTGGTGGTAGAGGTGGAATCTGAAGACCACCACATGTTGCACTCACAATCTGACCAGCAACACTAGCTTGTCCTCCCAAAACAAAGCCAGCACGATTGCATCAGGGAGATATCCTGAAGCCTTTAGGCTGCTGTAGAGATCCTTCATCCATCATGAAGACTTATGGGTCATCCAAGGCCACTGTTCACACTGCTGCCAGGTTTGCAGGTGGTCTCAGTGCAGCAGAGCAACTTAGATGTGTGTATGTGTGTGTGTGTGTGTGTGTGTGTGTGTGTCTGTGTGTGTGTGTGTGTGTGTGTGTGTGTGTGTCTATGTTCGGAAGAATCTTTCTTTGTTGTGCAAAGGGCAGAGGACATACGTAAAACATCCACACTCACACACACACACACACACACACACACACACACACACACACACACTCACACACACACACACACTCTTCTCTCCCTCCCCTCCTCCCTGCCCTCTCACACCCTTCTCCACAGCGCCCCCTGCTGTAAGTCCCGTGGCAGTGCGGCGCAACACTCCCTGCCTGGCGCACCATTAGCTGCCAATAGGCATTAGCATCAGGCCAGGGCGCCCGCTGCGCTCCTTGAGCTGAAATAATGCGCTCTCGCCACGCTCCTGTGCCGCCGACGATTCCAGCTCCGGCTGCACCTGTGGGCGAACGTGGGCAGGCCAAAAGAAGGCGGGGGAGGGGAGCGGAGAAGAAGGAGAGCCAGAGACTCAGGCTCGGCCAATGCTAGGGTTCGATCACATCCTGGTCACAGAGAGGGAGAGAGGAGCATCAGGACATTAGTCTCAGCCTGTGACAGGTTTACATACAGAACTGGGTTGAATTGAACTGACTTGAATTCAGTTTATTCAATTCAAGTTAATTCAATTAATTTCAATTAATTTAATTTGTTTTATTTCAGATCAGTTCAGTTTGATGGAATGTAATTATTTGTTGTAGTATGGTCATTCAACAAGTGTGCGGCCAAGCAACACACAACATATTTCATCTTTTCATGTTACATGGCTCGGCCTCCTTCTATTGTTTTTGGTTTTCATGGTAACATGGATGCTTTGGATGTTCCAGTTCAAACCGGTGTTCTCCTGAACTCCCATAATTCCTCTCTGCACCCATGTTGCCACGTCTCAGGTTAGCCGCATGGTTCACTGGTTGAGAGCTCTGGTGCCTGCGAGGGGAGTGTTGTAAAGCATCTCCTTGTGTTTACCCTGATGTTTGTATTCCCACAGAAACATTTAAGTCCTGCGATCGAAAAAAGCTGTCGTGACGACTAATCGTGAGTGACAGTGATGTTCAGTGCTCATCGACGGACTGGAGGAGGGGATTATGAAGAGAAAGAGATGGAGAGAGGGAGAGAGAGAAAGAAAGAGAAATAGGAGGCCGAGAGAGAGAGAGAGAGAGAGAGAGAAGGCAAAACTGTCCGAAGCTGCCTCGAGTCCACATGTGCCCGTCGCTCTAATAACCTCCTCCATTGTTGATGAGCGGCGGTGAATATGCACAGGGCCTGACAGCCGATCTGACCCCGGGATGTCCCCTTCCTGGATGGCCCCTCTGAGCCCTGAGTCCTGAGTCACCACCACCCATCTAGTATGACAAAAAGCCCCTGTCAGAAACGTCCCACTTCTGGCAGGAGACAGCCTCCGTCCCCTGAGCTCGGACATCAGCTTGTCCTCTGTCACTCAGGCTGACAGGACAACCTGCGTCGTCTATGGGAGATGTCCAC
>NC_063194.1:14217620-14222620 GCF_017589495.1 Alosa alosa
CTATCTGGTTCCCTGGCTTGCTATCCCATCTGTCACCTAAGCTGCAGACCTGGAAGAATGTATCTGTGTGTGTGTATGTGTGTGCGTGCTTGTAAAGATGGCAGTCACACAGCTGGTGCATGCTTGGTGTTTGGAAAGAGCAGAGAAGAGCAGAGAACGTAAACACGTGTCACAAAAGATAGATGGAGATTAGTGGCCTTGTCCCGAGGCCCCCATAGACACTGACCATCCAGTGCCCGGCAGCCATTTTGGCTCAGTTTCATCTGTTTGCATGGGGTCACACTGGGGCTGCTTTCACCAGGCTGGTAATGAAAAGTATTTTTAGCTGCGGCAGGTCTCACTTCCAGGCTCTCTCGTCACCATTTTGTCTGGGGAGTTAACAGGTTCTGTCTCTTGCACAGACACGGCTGTCCAGCTTAGCCTAAAATGGCATCCACTGTTAGCGCTCTCTCTCTGTAATATCTCCCCTTAGTACCGTCTCTCAATGGGATTACATGGCTGTGAACTTATAACAAAATTCCTCATACCGGAGACCATAAATTGTCAATCAGTAGTAGAAGATAGTGCCCTTGTGTACAGTTGGAGAGGAGAAAATTAACATGCGGGGAATAATAAACCAAGAAAAGAAAAAGATCTAGGATTGGACAGAACATATAGCAATGGATGACAAGATATTATGCACAGAGCATGCATACATTTGCATGTGGGAAAACCTGCATATGAAATGGCTGTCCAGCTGATTTGAGGATGAAACAGCTGTAAATGAGAAGGAGAGTTGGACATGTGGGGAAAGAATTAATTAGCCAAAGAGGAAGGGAAGGAACAGAGCAGCAGGGAGAGGGAGAGAAAAAGTATGAAGTTTGAGAGGAGAGAGGGAGGTAGAGGGAGAGGGAGAGAGCTCTGGCCGCCTGCCTGCCAGCTCATTTAGTGAAGGCGTGGAGAGCAGGGATATTTAATCAAGCCCAGCCAGCGGCCCCAACCGTGAGGAATGGACCACTAAGAGCTGCATTAACCTCACAGAGAGAGGACAACAGAGAGAGAGAGAGAGAGAGAGGGATGGGGAGCAGCTGAGCACAGAGGAAAGATTCCCTAACATAAAAACAGAGGTGGAGGAGTGAGAGAGCGAAAGACAAACAGAGAGAGTAAGAGAACAGGGGGCACAGGGAGGAGGGGGGGGCGGAGAGACTAATAGGCAGAGACAGCTCTGACCTCAGCTGAAACCGAGCAGGGTATCCATAGGCTGTTTCACATCCATCATAACTGATCGACATGCCACTATTCCAATGAAGAAGCATCTTAGCCTTCCACTGTGACCTTCGTCGTGTGTGACGGATGGTGTTGCGGAGAGAGGCGGTCATGTGAGAAGAGCTGCTTTGGATGGACGTTCTGAGGACGTCCTGTGTGTCCCTCTCTGTGACATGTTCAGCCTGCTGCACGCAGGACATTCGCCTCAGCGACAGCGTGTCATGCTACAGTACATATGCAAGGGGACTTGTCACGACAGTCGACGTTTTGTCAGATGCTTTCACAGCTGCACTGCACCTCACCCCACCCCACCCTGCCTTGCCTTGCCGTTGCCTTGCCGTTGCCTTGCCTTTGCCTTGGCTATCCTTGGCTAGCCTCTGGTTCAACCCAAGCAAGCGTTTCTCGCCCTCTTACTTCCACGCCCAGACACTCTCACATATACACATGTGCTGAGGAAGTGGAAACATCACACGAGTCTACAGGGAGGCATAGAGCACACCTGGTGTGCACAAATGGCCTAGAAAGAGAGCCTGATCACAAAACTAGACCAGAGGTTCTACGACCTGTACGGGTTCTGCCGCTTCTACAGGAGGCTGTTTGTATACATTTCCAGGTTCTACAAAGATGCTTTTTTTTCAAATGAGAAATGTAAAGTAGAAAATCAGAAAAGCAGGAAGCATCTAAAAAGGTTTACAGTGAATTGGTTCTTATAGCACTTCTTGGGGTCCTCCATGCAGACGGTGTGTGAGGAGCACTTAAGGCTTCCAGGCTTAAGGCCTTCCCCCGGAGGGCAGATGTGTTGAATGTGACCATTGTGTGCTTGACAAGCTGACTGGCATCGGTGAGCAACATTTTTATGCTGCTGCAGAGGCACGGCAGGGCCAGGCCAATACCCCACTGGGAGCGGGAACGCTAAAGCAAATTGAAACGGCAGTTAGCCAACAAATCAACTCCTACACACACAAACAAACACACACAGAGTCAGGCATACACACACACACACACACACACACACACACACACACACACACACACACACACACACACACATACACACACACACACACACACACACACACACACACACACATACTCGCAAAGATACACACACCATACACACACTCTTTAGGCAGTGGCTCTAATAGCCCTTAGCTCAGTGGTGCTAACATCCCCAGCAGGTCTACTGTGAAATGACTTTGGAGGTCCAGTGAGGTGCGAATAACCAGAAGGCCCTGTCAAGCTCACTTGAGAGAGAGAGAGAGAGAGAGAGAGAGAGAGAGAGAGAGAGAGAGAGAGAGAGAGAGGAGGCCAACAAGCCATAGGGGATTTTTCTCATCATCCTCTTTGAGGGAGGGTGAAAAAAACATTAAAGGCTAAATTTGGGGTCACTGGAAGAGGAACAGAGATATTCTGTTTGGCATTCTGTTTGTTTATGTAAAGGAATTCAAGTCAGAGAGAGAGAGGGATGGAGGGAGGGAAAGACATCGGGAAAGGGAGCAGCAGCAGTGAAGAAGGACAGAAAAAAAGGGATAGAGAAGGAGGAGAAAAGGAGGAGCTGTGAGAGAGAAGGGGAGAGAGATGGCAGAAGCCTGGCCGGTTGTGGTCAGGAGGTGTTGATACGGTTCAGCAGTCAGGACAATTCAGACAGCCAGGCTGTGCTGAGCACCTCCCTTAATACCAGCCCTGCCTGCTAACAGGCTGAGTCCCTGTGTGTGTGTGTGTGTGTGTGTGGGCTAATGTGTTCTCTTGTGATTTGACTGAGTCATAATCCGGCCTTGAATTTGTTGTTTGAAAACTTTGCTTCTTTTGTGGCACTGTGTGTGTGTGTGCGTGTGTGTGCGTGTGGTCAATGTGTCAGATCTATGTAAGCCAAATTGGTAAACAGCTGGAGCACCAACAGCACCTGAAGCGTAGCATTTCTAACTAACTCTAGGATTGCTCCAGGGTTGAACCAGCAGTTAAAATTGTGCTATAAGCTGCTAAATCTTGATTAAACATGTCTGTGGGAGCTTTAATTGCTTGATGAATTAAGATTACAAAGATTACAGCACCATTGTTAATTCATTTCAACCTGTATTTCACCTGATGTTTTACTTACATATCCAGTCAGTGAACGTCACTCAACATGCTAAATCTGTATAATTCTCTCACTGTATTCAAATGTGTCTTGATTATGTCTTCCACTCATGACATATTTAACCAATAAGCTTCGGTCATCACTGCAGGCACCACACAGATCAGGGATGTAGAGAAGTATACCCTGGAGTAAGAACTTACAGTACTGCTCTGGCCCTGAGAGAGGTTCCACAGGGACATTTCTTGTGGTCGGAACATGCACAGAGGTGCTGCCCCCCTAAAATAGCCCAGTTTCTGCAGTAGTCATGAATAGTAAACATCACTCTGTCTGAACTCTCTTTCTCTCTCTCTCTCTCTCTCTCTCTCTTTCTCTCTCTTTCTCTGTGTGTGTGTGTGTGTGTGGTTGTGTGTGTGTGCATTCTAACCCACAAGGGAATGAGCTCTGTGGCCTCATTGCTAACACTCTGTGGGCTGGAATGATGGAAAATAGCCACATGCCTTTTTCACCTCCCCTCCTCATCCTCTTGCCTCTATCTTTTCTCTCTCTCTGTCTCTCTGTCTATCTCTCTCTCCTTTTCTTCCCTCCCCCTCTCTCTCTCCCTACAGTATCTCTCTCTTTCTCCCTATCTCTCTGGTGAGTGGCTCCCATCTAACCAACTGTAGTCACTGGAGAGGGAGGACACCTCCTCTGCACTGTAGTGTCCTTCTCCACAGCTCTGACACTGAGCCAAGTGTGTGTGTGTGTGTGTGTGTGTGTGTGTGTGTGTGTGTGTGTGTGTATGCATGGCCAGGCGCGCCTGCAGGTGTACGTCCGTACGTACTGTGCGTACCATCAGGCTACTCAACAGCGAGAGAAAATGTCCCTTGTGTGTGTGTGTTCACACCAAATTGGCCTACCATACCTTCCCAACTATGCACAGTATCCCATTAGCTGCATGCCATCAGGCTATTTACCATTTTCTATTACGTAAAGTTAGTGAACACGTTATCAAAATAACGTGCACACATTTTGTTTTGGCAGGAGAGAGAATATGCTTGAGCGAGGCACAATAGGCTACTTGTTATTTTCTTTTACTCGGCTATCTATATATGGTTATCAGCACACAATGTTGAGCTAATTCACTAACTCAATACTCATCATGGATATCACAAGTTTTAAACAATGAAAACAGAAAGGATGGAGGCAGCAAAGCTATGAGTTATTCCAGATGGACAAGAACAAGGTAGGCAATTGGTGTGCTTGTCAGAACGTTAGACTGCACTAAAGCCAGACGTCACGTTACGCTAGAACAAAACTAAAGGTAACTTTAGCCTGTATAGGGCTGTATCAAGTTGTCCAAATTAATAGGTAATTTTAGACGTTGTCGTTGTATTATTGTATGTGGATGTTGTTATGCTATGTAGGCTACTTTTTTGCTGACTGACCAATGCACGGACCTAAAACGGACAAATATTGTTCATGATTTTTTTTTTTTGGTGGGGGTGGTGATGGGTGTGCGTACCATAGGATTAATTCCTGCAGGCGCCCCTGTGCATGGCACACGTGTGTGTGTGTGTGTGTGTGTGTGTGTGTGTTTGGGTTTCGGTGTGCTTGACTGACTGGCTGGATGATTGAGTGATTGATTGCAGCTTGTCCTTGGTCATGCTCTCCTGAGGTCATATTACAGAGTGACACACAT
>NC_063194.1:14227620-14240120 GCF_017589495.1 Alosa alosa
TGTAAATAAATAAAGGGAGAACTAAGGAAAGGAGCGAGGGGCCTGGTGATGAATCAAACACGGAGGCTGGCTGATGTACATTTGCTTCCCTCGCTGAGTTTTCCCTTCTCTTGGCAGTGGAGGTGGAGCGTGCAAAGGGCATGCGCGTGACTGGCAGATATATTTCATCCACACTCTTCCCCTCTCTCCCGTACTCTTTCTCTCACTTTTTCTCTTTCTTTTTCTGCTTCCAACGCTCTTTTGCTGATCTTCAGTTCGCCGTGTCTATATGTGTGATGTTTGTGTGTGTGTGTCTGTGTGTGTGTGTGTGTGTGTGTGTATGTGTGTGTGTGTGTGTGTGCGCCGCGTGTGTGTCTGTGTGTGTGTGTGTGTGTGTGTGTGTGTGTGTGTGTGTGTGTGTGTGTGTGTGTGTGTGTGTGTGTACGTTTGTGTGTTTGAACTGTGTGTGTCTTTGATATACATGTTTCATATACCACAGAAAGCTCGCTGTGAAAATTACTGAGGGAGAGGGTGCATGACCAGTAGTCATATGGACTCCCTTGTGGTCAGACATGACTTGGCCATGTTGCGATGGTGGCCTGGTATCACACATATCACTATAAAGCCTGCCTACTGTTTTTCAGGATGAGAAACCCTCTCTGTTCCAGCCACCTGTGTGCTTCCTAGATGAAGTAGCTTTGCAGCCACAACAAGTACACTGTTGGCTAATCAGGCTAGCTCACAACCCAGGGAATACAGTATACCCAGCACACCCCACAGCCTTGCAAATGTAGCTTACCCTGCACTTCCCCACCCTGGGAATGCTGAATGCTGAAAGGCCTTTCTTGGTGTGTGCCAGCATGTCATTTTTCAGCTCTACCTTCACATTTGCTAATTACCACAATTAGCGCTGAGAACATAACACCACGAAAATAAATAAATAAATAATA
Organism: Alosa alosa; assembly: GCF_017589495.1. Taxonomy (NCBI): domain Eukaryota; kingdom Metazoa; phylum Chordata; class Actinopteri; order Clupeiformes; family Clupeidae; genus Alosa; species Alosa alosa. Next base: position 14,228,550 of record NC_063194.1, read on the forward strand.
AAAATACGAAGACTCCTAGGCCTCATTTTCGAGTGCAGCAGAAATGGCTAAATTAGCTGGAGATGACAGCCATTATGCATGGTGTCTAGCTGACAGTGGCTTCAATCCCCCCCTCATACAAACGCACACTCTCTCTCTCACACACGCTCTCTCTCTCTCTGTCTCTCTCTCTCTCTCTCACACACACACACACACACACCCTCACCTCAACTGTAAATGTGGGATAGCACTGCCTGCTTAATTAGCCCACCCAGGAACTCTTTGACAGCTGCAATCAGCCGTCACTCCGATTGTTATTAGCTAATTAACGGCTTCATTAAAGTTCGGTAGCCCACTCGCGTGCGCGACTTCTGCTAAACAAACAGCCGCTGTCACATGCACGCTCCATTGTGGGTAGAGATAAAGCAATCAGAGATGCTGTCAGTCTTCGAGATACACTCTCCGACTTGCACAGGAGTGGTGTGTGTGTGTGTCTGTCTGTGTGTGTGTGTATGTGTGTGCATGCGTGTGTGTGTGTGTGTGTGTGTGTGTGTGTGTGTGTGTGTGTGTGTGTGTGTGTGTGTGTGAGCGATGAGCTTCTTGTGAGGCTTTTGAGGAAGAACAAAACTGACAATCGCAAGTAAACAGATGAGTGCGCAGCGGAGGAGTGATCGTACACGATGCATCTCCAGAAATAGAAATGATGCCTTGAGTCTCTGGTGCGTACGGTCAGCTTTATCTGTGTTTCGTTGTTTGTTCACTTTTATCTGAGGTGTCACACCAAAAAGCTGCAAGACTCCAGCCAAATGAGTGATGTTCCATGTCTGATTCAGATGAACACAAAACACAGTGGCATCATACAAACATCCACAAGTTCAGCTTAAACACAATGTTTACCAGATGTTACTGAAGCAGTCTGAGATGTCCTAAGATTCTGTTTCTACTCCCTCTTCCTCCATCCCTCTCTTTCTCTCTCTATCTCTTTCTCCCTCTCCCTCCATCCCTCTCTTTCTCTCTCTATCTCTTTCTCTCTCTCTCCCTCCATCCCTCTCTTTCTCTCTCTATCTCTTTCTCCCTCTCCCTCCATCCCTCTCTTTCTCTCTCTATCTCCATCTCTCTCTATCTCTTTCTCTCTCTATCTCTTTCTCTCTCTTCCTCCATCCCTCTCTTTCTCTCTCTATCTCCATCTCTCTCTATCTCTTTCTCTATCTCCATCTCTCTCTATCTCTTTCTCTCTCTATCTCTTTCTCTCTCTATCTCTTTCTCTCTCTCTCTCCATCTCTCTCTCTCCCTCAGGCGTTTGATGCCTTCATCTACATCTTCTTTGCACTTGAGATGGTGGTGAAGATGGTGGCTCTGGGGATCTTTGGCCGTCGCTGCTACCTTGGCGATACGTGGAATCGACTGGACTTTTTCATCGTTATGGCAGGGTAAGGCTCCTCATTCTCATCTCCTTCGGTCTGGCTCTTGTCTAGGCCTTTCCTGGGGTTGATCGCTTGTGGGTTCTGACTCTTTGACTGGCTGTGTTAAAGTCTTAAAGCTAAGTCTTGAATTCATTTCATTACATCCTCCTGAATCGTGGAGGATGTAATGAATTCATTAATTCATTCAAAACTTTGCCAATCACACTTGTTGAGGTTGAGCAAATGCAATCCAACTTTCACATGCGGTGTTGTTTTGCAGGCGATTCAGTCCAAACAGCTTTGGTAAATGATGTGAGCCTCTCACAGGGCTCAGAAGGGTGTGGTGGTGGTGGTGGTGGCAGTGGTGGTGGTGGTGGTGGTGGTGGTGGTGGTGGTGGTGGTGTTGGTGGTGGTGGTGGTGGATGACAGTGGACAGACATGGGATAAAAACGGTCTTGTCTGGGTAACTCACACGCCGAGTGGTCCGAGGCGGCAGTTATGGCGTGATAGTGGGGTGTGAGATCTAGGGTTCCGAGTCAGTCACACTTTCACAGGCCACTCTCTCACACTGGGAAGGCAGACTGTCTGTCCATCACGGGGCGAGGGAGAGTTCTGTACAGCAGCTCAGATGCCAGCTCAGATGCTCCCAGTGTATGTGGAGATGAATTGATTTACATAAAAAGAATATTTCCATTTGCCTGGCCGCGTTCAGACATGAGTGTGGGCTGAGGAGAGGGCCGTGGCTTTATCTCCAGCTCTGGTTGAAAGCAGGATGAGAGGCGTTGCGACTGAAAGGAGATGACCGGGAGTGACCGCCTGCCCGGTGTAACTCTGTGTGCGCAAACATAAGCTGACGTGGCACACAGACAAATGGTCCATGTCTCTTTATACCACAGTGTCCTTGTGTCTCCTTCACTGTGATTTGTCTTTTCGTACTCCGTACATCACTCCACCATGGCTAACCCTCCATCTGTTTCTCTTACTCTTTCTTTCATAGCTGCTATATTTTTATATTTTATGTGGTGTCCATGATCTGTAGTTCTTCTTGTTTATTCATGAGTAATTGGTTATTTTATATATACATTTTAATATTTAATATATATATATTAAATGTGCATACAGGCCAGTACCCAGCCAGACTATTCTCTGTTCTCTGGGCCTTTGACTTATGAACTTACTGTCATCCCCTTACTTTAGCGTTTCACTGCTACTGTATTTATTTTCACTTGGTGTTAAGCAGATCATTTACCCAAAGTAAAAGTAAGTGTACCAAACTGAATATAAAGATATATACTGTGTTCATCAGTATGTGTACCCCTTGGCTATGGATCTGGGGGTTGCCCTACAGTACATCCCACCCACTCCTGGCTTTCACCCGCTCAGTTCCTCTCTCTCAGTGATCCCCCTCAGCCACGGAGAGATAAGAGGCTCTGGGTAGAGATTGGGAGAGAGGGATGAAAACGTGAGCTTTTTGGCATTTCACCCTCAACTGACTCCAGAGCTTAAAGATGGTACACCCTGACCGTTTTATTTTTTTTGTTATTATTCTGTGAGCCCTACTGTGTGTTTGTGTGTGTGTGTGTGTGTGTGTGTGTGTGTGTGTGTGTGTGTGTGTGTGTGTGTGTGTGTGTGTGTGTGTGTGTGTGTGTGTGTGCGTACACAGGTGTTTGTGAATGAATGTGTGTGTGTGCGTGTGCATGTGCGTGTGTGTTGCAGGGGTCATGGGAGTGAAACGTGAGGTGTGAAATAGGATTAGTGCAGCGCTGGGGAGGGCTTTGGGAAGAGTAGAATGTAACATGCGGAGGACATGAACCACAGGCTGACGGGGAGATAAGACAGGGGCCCTATGAGAGCCACACCAGCACAGCCACAGCCAGCTCTAGTGCTGGCAACAGTCCCCTCACACACTCAGCCACGGCCACGGCCACATGCTCCCAGTCAACACACACATATCAGCAGAGGTCATGCTGTGCTTTGGTCTGGCCTGGTCTTGAAAGGTATGATATTTTCTAGCCTTGTCTAGTTTGTTCTGATCCGTCTGGTCTGCTTATCTGTCTAGTTCAGTCTGTTCAGGTCTGATCTGGTCTAGTTCAGTCTGTTCAGGTCTGATCTGGTCTAGTTCGGTCTGTTCAGATCTTATCTGGTCTAGTTTGGTCTGATCTGGTCTAGTTTGGTCTGTTCAGGTAGGATCTGGTCTAGTTTGGTCTGTTCAGGTCTTATCTGGTCTAGTTTGGTCTGATCTGGTCTAATTTTGGTCTGTTCAGGTCTGATCTGGTCTAGTTGGTCTGTTCAGGTCTGATCTGGTCTTTTTTATTCTGTTCTGTTCTGTTCTTGTCTGGACTTGTTTGTTCTGGTCTGGTATGGACTGCTCTAGTCTGTTCTCTTCAGATCTGTTGTCCACTCTCGTGTTCTGGTGTGTGTCTTACCAGGCTGCTGGTGGCCTATGGCTGCAATTCTGTTCTATCACCCTCTTCATAGCTATCTCATCCTTATTATAGTAGGCCCCTTGGGCTCCCCCACCAATGGAAGAACTCGCACAATCTCTCTCTCTCTCTTTCTCTCTTGCTTCCTCCCTCTCTCTTTCACTCACACATTCAGGCAGGCACACACACACACACGCACACACACACACAGGCCCACCTTCCATAAGATTCTGATTAAACATAAAAAGAGCGGCACATGACGGGGAGGGGACAGTGGAGACCATGGCACACAGAGCAAACCAAAACAATTAGTGTCATAGGCCGCTCCCTTGCAGTGAGCTAATTACCCCAACAAACACAGCACCTGATTGATGTGCTGGCGAACAGATGTGTGGAGTTTGGAGGGACTCTCTCCCTCCCTCCCTCTCTCCAACACCCCTCCCCCTCCCCTCCTCCCCCACCCTGCTGTCTCATCCCTCTTTTCCTGCGCTCCGGAGACTTCTCTGTTCTTCTCCTCGTCTGTCTCGCGTCCATTGATCGCTTTGATACCCCGTCTTCCTCGCTGCTCCTCGCCTCTCATATCGGGCTGCTCTCCCATCATCCCCCCTGATCTCATCTCCACAGGCCCTTTTCCTCGCTCTTCGCTTCTCGCCTCTTCGCTTCTTCTCTCTTACGCTCTCCTCCTCTCCTCGTGTCATTCTTGGTTTCCACTCCACTCTTTCGGTTTTTAGCTGAATGAAGAGGCTATAGATGAAAGACAGTGCCTGAGGCCGAAGGGCCACTATACGGAAACGCACACATAACTTCAGAATGAATAAGAAATGCTGCTGAAGAGTAGAATGTTTGGCCTACTTCCCCGATTGATTACCTCACCAGTACAGCCAGCACAGTGATGCTAATTCAATTCAATTAAAAAAACGTTATTTATCCCGAAAGGCAATTTCTCCATGCAGGCATAGTGACATATAAGACATAACACAACATATAAGACAGGACAAAAGAAAGAACAGGACAGACAGGAGTGTAAGGGGGGTTAGTCCCAGGAGAGGGAGGAGGGGGCTGGGAGCATATTCAAGTTCAAAAGGTGAATAGCCTCATACATGCTAAATTAGCACTTATTCTAAGGTCTTCATTGATTATGACGTAAGCACTATCAAAGTCAGTAATTTTCCCCAAAAATATTTGACCATAGGTTCATCTGTGTCAGCTAACCAAAACTTCCTGCTGTGGTCAGTAAGGTAGCATGTGTTGACAGCTGAAGTGGCTGTGGCCATCGCAATCAAGCGGGACATAAAACATATAATAGGTCATCTTAGGCATCTACTGTAATATTAAAATTTAATTAAATAGGCTTTGTGTTATTTCTTTTGCTCGGGTCCATGGAAAACAATAATGTTCTTCTGATATACAGTATACTGTAGTATAAGATTAGACCTAATGAAAAGCTGAGTTCAAAGCATATTAACAATCAGATTGAGCCATTTATGAGATGCTATACTCAATTATTGAAACAAACAGTATCTATAGTCTACATTAAATACTCTTGCGTGTGAGTTGCCTTACAGCTGAACTTTTGACTCCTGAGCATTTTTTTATTTCTGTTACCCAAACCAAATGGGCTAGATGACAACTGGGGAGAAAATGCCTCATTCGTTAGAAATAATAAATAAAAGCAGATATTATTGAGCCACCTGAGCTCCTTGAGTGATGGTGGGCTTGTATGGTTAGACTCGCTCAGACAGTATTTTGCTTTTCAAAGCTGTTTGGCTTAAATATTGACTAAGATAACACATGCAGATTGCATTGTATGCAATTTGTCGTTTCTCTCAGAATATACAGATAAACATACACAAATAATTATTGACCAACAAAAAAGAACACAAGTACACCTTTTAAGGGCCGCAGTGACCAGACCACAAAATAACATAGCCTGGTGTGTGTATAAGTATATTCTTTTGATCCCGTGAGGGAAATTTGGTCTCTGCATTTATCCCAATCCGTGAATTAGTGAAACACACTCAGCACACAGTGAACACACAGTGAGGTGAAGCACACACTAATCCCGGCGCAGTGAGCTGCCTGCAACAAAGTGGGAACCACAAAGAGTGGTGCATTTCCTGCCTACAGCAGTACAGCAGTATGTTGGCTGTTGGCATCTCTGTGCATGTTAATTACACTACTCTATTCTCATGGGTACGCTGTAGAACATTAATGGCTGTCTGTCTGTGTGTTTGTGTCTGTGTGTTTGTGTGTGTGTGTACATTTCTGAGAGTAAATTATATTTGATTGTGTCAATAAATGCCATTGAATTGAAATCAATTTATTTGATGGGTGAGAGTGATGAACACAGTCCAATTGAGTGTGCATCTGTGAGTGGGAAACAGAGAGAGGGAGAGAGAAAAGACTAAGAGAAGAAGAAAGAAACAGAGAGAGCATGCGCAAGAAAGAAAGAATGAATGTTTGCTTGCCCTGCCTCGTCTGAGGATATACAAATGCTCTTTTAGGGTTGGGGTTATTTCCCCATTAAAGGTATGTGTAAAGCTATGGGGGCTCTTAATGTCGCCTGGCACGAGGAGGTGAGGGTGCCGACACTATTTCCTCTCACAGACACTCTCATAGCACCTGACATTTCAATTGGCAGGCTGACATTTCTCTGCACTTAAGTGCGGCGGAAAAGGAATGTGGTATTTCTGGACGACAGGGAGCCGACCCACTCTTACTTTTGCTCAAAAGCGCCCAAGCTCTCCGCCACTGTCTTTCATGCTCTCTCTCTCTCTCTCTCTCTCTCTCTCTCTCTCTCTCTCTCTCTCTCTCTCTCTCTCTCTCTCTCTCTCTCTACTCCGTCTTTAATTTCACCTCATTCCTTCCCTCAGTTCTACTGAGGACCAAGCTGTGCTTTTGTCGTCACTGCGCTGTGTGACAAAGTGATATCTGGCACCACTGCACACATGTGTTGCTATCACTCTAAAACTTCTTCATTATCAAATACAGACCTTTAAATCACTATCTATTTACAATGAGAGAAAGTGCTGAAATGGACGTTGGATAACTACATGTATATACTTATATAGTCCAGTGGAATTTGGCATAGGTGTGAATAATTGTACTTAATTATTATTATTAACTTATCATTTGTAGCTTAACTGTACATGATAAACAGTATGACATCAGTCATTGCTGCTGTTAGTGTATTTGTGTCTGTTTTTCAGACAAACCGCTTGGCGCTTGCCCTCCTGTAAGATCTCTCTCTCTCTCTCTCTCTTTCTGGTGTGGCTGTGCTGATTGAGAGCGTTGAGCGAGACAGGCGTCCTGCACCTCCCACTGAGTAATGTGTGTCCCCGATCACACTGTCCACTCCCATCACTTCCTGTCTGGATGAATAATGCATCCATGCAAATCATTGGCCTCGGCGCCAGACCCGAATTAGTCTGTGTCTGCTGAGTGATCAGAACATTCCAGAAGGTTCCTCTGGTGCCAGAGCCATCACACCAACATGCACACTCACTCACTTTCTTTCTTTTTTCTTTCTTTTTCCTTTTTTCTTTCTTGCTGTTCCTCCCTCCATCTTTCACATACTGTACACACACACACACACACACACACACACACACACACATACACACACACATTGAAGTTATGGATTCTTCATCTAAGCATATCAACATTTTCAAAGAAAATCAATGCAAAAATCACAAGGTAAAGAATTCGCTCAGGCACCAAAAATGTCCCCAAACACGAAACAAGTCTGTGTGTACTAGAAAGGAGTGAACGAGAGCAGAAGAGAGAGGAATGATGGAGGAACAGAAGGGGGGGAGGACAGACATTTTTGGAAGCAGACAGTGATGGAGAGGGGATAGTCACATGGGAAAGATGGAGTGTGAGACAGATTAAATCATCACGTCTTCAGCTGAAATTGCAGAGAGAGAGAGAGAGAGACTTGGAGAAAAATAAAGAGCGAGACAAGGATGGAGAGATAGATAAGGAGAGTGAAATGGAAGGAAAGGAAGAGAGAGGGGGGGTTGGAGAGAGGAAGAGTGCAGTAAGCAGCGAGTGAGTAATGGATGCCCATCAAACTTGGGCATCTCTGTGGGAGAGGAGAGAAGAGGAGAGGAGGGAAAGATAGAGGGAGGGAGGGAGAGAAGAGGAGAGGAGGGAAGGGTAGAGGGAGGGAGGGAGAGAAGAGGAGAGGAGGGAAGGGTAGTGGGAGGGAGGGAGAGAAGAGGAGAGGAGGGAAGGATAGAGGGAGGGAGGAAAAAAAGGAGAGGAGGAGGCTGACTGTGGGAGAGAAGAGGAGAGGAGGGAAGGATAGAGGGATGGAGGGAGAGAAGAGGAGAGGAGGGAAGGATAGAGGGATGGAGGGAGAGAAGAGGAGAGGAGGCTGACTGTGGTCTCTGAAGCCTGTTAAATATGAATGAGGGGGTGGAGGAGTAGCTGTCTTCCCCAGCTGGACTAGACTACTACTATCTAACATACACACAAACACCCTGTTACATTTATGCACACACACACACACACACTCACACACACACACACACACACACACACACACACACACACACACACACACACACACACACACACACACACACACACACACACACACACACATACACATACACATACACACACACACACACACACACACACACACACACACACACTCAATTGCACATACTATGCTCTGAACTCATACTCATCTGATGTCCAAATCTGAATATGGGTTTTCACCTCGGGTACTCATTTGTGACTGTAAGCATTTATATAGATCAGGAACATTCTCAAGCACACACACACACACACACACACACACACACACACCTTTCCCTCTCTCTCTTTCTCTCTCTGTCATCTCTTTCTCTGTCACATTTCAAGCTGCATGTCACACATGTTCCCCCTCTGTTGCCCATCCTGGCAACATGGCTGTAAACTTGTCTGTCTCTTCCCCGATGCCTTGTTGACTGCAGTCCTCTAGGGGCAGAGTGACAGAGCTGTCAGTCAGAGCCTAATTGACATAATGGGATTGTCAAGTAGAGAAAAACTCGGTGCGGTGTGCTACGCTTCTCTGACAATCGCACAGAGATTAGTGCCGCAGACTCCTGCTCTCTCTCTCTCCCGCCATCTCTCTCTTTTTTCTCTCTTTCTCTTTCTTTCTTTTTTCTCTCTCTCACTATTCATTCTCTCTTTTCTTGCATTTCGCTTCCTCTCTTTTTTTCTGTCTTCTAGAAATATAACCTTTATTTCAAATGAAAAATGCTTTATGGCCAATAGATTTCCCCCAAAAAATTGCACACATCACAACTAGGGCTGTCACTTTTGAATCGATTGTAAAATGGATTTTCTATGTCTGAAGACGTTTCCATTTTCAACGCCAAACATAGGCCAGTCCACGGACAACTAATAGGCATTAGGACGAACGTAATGAGGGAGCTTGAAGACACACAAGCCAGCAATATTTCTGATGATTTTTTTGGCGTGAAGTTTCATGCACAATGACAAAAAGGTGTGCAACATTCTCGAGAAAAAAAAGAGCGGAGTGGACTGCCATAACATCAGTGAAAACACATTACTGCAGGCTTCAACGTGGCTGTGTTTACGATTAAAACTGTCAAAAAATTTCACCTACGTAGGAACTCACGACTGCACAGTTTATCGCTTGTCCTTCTCCATAGTTTGATCTACCCAAAACCCGAAGTGCTTCCATATCGAACTCCTCAAGCTATTAGGGCTATGTCGCACAGGTTGATCGCGTTGTCCTCCATTTTTTTGGCAAAACACCAGCAGCACAGCAGCCGATTGAAACAGCTGTTTCCCGTACGTAAAATTGGTGGGAATTTTCTTTTTAGCTTTCGCAATGCCTACTGCACTTTCGGAATTCTTTATTTTCTTTTTCTTCTTGTTTGTGGGTTTTGTTACATCTATCTTTTTTATTTGTTTCATTTGTTTAAAATGAAGTGTACATATTTGGTTAAAATCGATTCCCTATTTTAGTTTCCGAAACTTGTGTTGGTTGTTCCAATCGATTGTGCAATCGATTTTCAAACGTAAAGTGACAGCCCTAATCACAACAACTAAATATATGCTGAACAAACAAACCAACGATAATAGAACTCTGAAATCCGTAACAGAGCACTGAAGATGACACAATACACAAAACAGTGGGACGGTGTTCTTTAAGCTCAGACCCTATCTGCCTCCATCTCAATCTCTGTTCTTTGTGTGGGTGTGTAGGTGGTTGTGAGTATGCATGTGTGTCTCTCTCTTTCTCTTTCTCTCTCTCTCTCTCTTGTTCTTTCTTTCTGTCATTCTTTGTCATTGTTTTGTTTTGTTCCTCATATAAGTGAGTCCTGTGTGTGTACTTTGTCCTTCATTTCAGAGGACATGTTTCACCATTTCTTTACACAGTCCATCCCCCCATAGACACACATCAGAGAGCAACAGGAGTGAGACCCTTCTGTTTCTTCCCCAAATCCATTACGTCCATTAAAACCGTGTACCGACCGCACCGCCCGGCTCTCCCCTCAGCCCATTATCTCCCGCCACTGGAGACCCATCAGCCGGACCCAGGGTGGAGGGTAGCGGCCGGGCAAAGCGATTAGTGACCTCTGTGTGAATCTGCTCGCTACCTACAGGCTCCCGAACTCTCTTGCACACACACACACACACACGCACACACACACACACACACACACACGCATTCATGCACACACACACACACACACACACACACACACACACACACACACACACACACACACACACACACACGCACACAGGCACATAACATACTCACATGCACCAAACAGTTCTCAGCTTCTTTGACTCAGTCTGGTGCCTGCGGGAGGTCTGTGCACTATAGAATGTATCCCAATCAATGCATGGATGAAGTGCTTTGTGATGACTGATGCAGGCAGCCTTCTGGAGTCTCTGGATCTGTGTCAGATGTCAATCAAAGGTCCCCTATAGATCCTTTTTGCCACGGAGTGTAACGAGATTGGCAGCGGCGGTGTCACACAAAAAGGAACAAATCAAGGAAAGCATGGTCAAATGGTCAAAGATGAAATGAGAAAGACTTAAAAATCATAAGAATTGAGAGAAAAGAAGAGTAAGGAGTGTAGAGTGAGGAATTCCAGGTTTAGTCCAAAAACGGAGGAGAGAGAGGCAGAGAGAAAGAGAGTTTGTCGTTTTTTACAGTTTGTTTACACACTAAATCTTTCCTTGTCACGATTAAACAGCTATAAACACATCTTTCAAACACCATAACCCCACATCAAAATCTGCAAAACAGTGTTTGACACAGTTTTCAATTTCCTAAAACAAAATTGGCAAAACACCACACACAATTTTCTACCTAACACACACAAATCTAACAGGAAGTAACTTGATTTTGTTTTTCAAACACAACCTATTTTAAATGCCACACTTATTCACCAGTGCTTTACACTCGTTACTTAATAGAACACCAATCATTGCCTTAGTATAGGCCTACAGTATGAATAGATATACTCTCTATATATATATATAGGTATAGACCATTTCAATCTGCTCCTAGAAGATTTCCGGTTGAAATGTTCAGAACCAATGCAGATACTTTGAAATGAAAATGAATCGGACTTTAGCGTAATGTTCTACAAAAAGTTTACTTCATGTACAACTTGTCTTCTCATTTGTCCCCAAGTTACCATTAGGGGTCAATGATTTTTTTCTGGTGGTCATTGTATTTTGCTTTGTCTTTTTCTTGTTGGCTATAAAATACTGTATTCACAACA
>NC_063194.1:14245120-14257620 GCF_017589495.1 Alosa alosa
TGCAAATGTATCCACACATCTATACATCTACACACACACACACACACACACACACACACACACACACACACACACACACATACACAGATAGACAGACACACACACACATACAAACACACACACAGACATACACACACACACACACACACACACACACACACACACACACACTGACTTGGATGTTTGTCAACACACACACCCTCCATGCTGTTCTCAGCAGGGCTCAGTTGAAGTTGTGAGTGTATCTCTGTGGCCGCTTGTTTTGCCCTCCTGTAGGGCTTTTCCAGCAGCGCCCTCCTCCTAACACTCTCAGAGCAAAGCCATCAGAATCTCGCTGCTAGATTGAGGTAAGGGGTGTGTGTGTCCTCAAGTAGCCCAGCATGAGGTCTGCTGCAGAGGCCCTGAGGACACCCACCCAAGGGTTAGGGCTGGGGGCTTGGGGGTCACAGAGAGGAAAAAGTGAATACAGTTTCAATTCCCACTAAGGACAGGGAACAGGAGACAAATACAGACACATAGAGAGTGTCTGGGTCTCAACTTTGTTTCACACTAGGACTATGTCAACTTTATGGGTGCTTTGGTGGCTGGGCGCGACAAGGATGAGTGTACACGCGGACGCACCTGTCGGGTGTGGGGTCTTGCACACTTTACACTCTGTTGTAGGTGAGCTTCAGGGGAACTACAGATCATGTCCTTGTTTCATTGAATTACTGATTCCTCTACTGCCTTAAAATAAAATAATATGGTCACCACGACACATTAGTTAACTAGTTACACCAATACGTTATGTTAGGCAAATAAGTACACACATGAAATGTGCAGACATCTCTTTGAGGTTGTCTTGTGCGATGGCAGGCCTGTGTTAGTGTGTGTATGTGTATTCAGGTGTGTGTGTGTGTGTGTGCGTTGCAGGCATGCGTATCCTGGTGAACCTGCTGCTGGACACTCTGCCCATGCTGGGGAACGTGCTGCTGCTCTGCTTCTTCGTCTTCTTCATCTTCGGCATCATCGGCGTGCAGCTCTGGGCCGGACTACTGCGCAACCGCTGCTACCCAGAAGAGAACTTCACCCTGTGAGTTACAGAATCTGTGTGTGTGTGTGTTTGTGTGTGTGTGTGTGTGTGTGTTTGTGTGTGTGTGTGTGTGTGTGTGTGTGTTTGTGTGTGTGTGTGTGTGTGTTTGTGTGTGTGTGTGTGTGTGTTTGTGTGTGTGTGTGGCTGTGGGTGGCCCTGTGTGTTTGTGTTTGTTTTTGTGTCAGCGTTGGTCTTTCCATTTATGAAGCCATGAAACTGCTAGTGAGGATTAGCAGTGTGGGGTGTGATGATGGTGGGGTGTGATGATTTTTAAGTGGATGGAAAGATGAGAGGCTTCATAGTGATTGACACTGTAGAGGCAATCAAGATAAAAAAAAATCAACTGATGAATGTTCATTTAAACATGAATGCCACTTTCACCTCACAGAAGAAAAACTGCACGTGCTACCCCCCTCACCACCCCTATCTCTCTCTCTCTACCTCTCCTTCTCTCACTTTTCATCCCTTTCTCACTCGTTACTCCTGCTCTTCATCTTTTAATCACAGCCCTTTAGTTTGCATCTTTGTCATCTCTGTGTGTGTGTGTGTGTGTGTGTGTGTGTGTGTGTGTGTGTCATGCCAAAGCTGTGGCCTGCTCCAGTTCCTTGGCTACACCCAGGCAGGGGCAGGAACGTCATTCACGCTCCACTTATCATCATTGCATCTCCTGTCTCCCCCTCTCTCTACTTCTTTTCTTCCACTTTCTCCTCTCTCTCTCTCTCTCTCTCTCTCTCCCCTCTTTTTCTTTCTTCTTCTCTCTCTCTTTTTCTCTCTCTCTCTCTCTACTGCTTTTCTTTTTACCTGTCAGTCACCTTTGCCGTCCATCTTTTCTCTCTGTTCTCTCTTTCTCTCTCTTACCCTTCCAACCCCCTCCTTTTCTTTATCACTCTATAATATCTGCCTCTCCTTTTTTCTTCCACTCTGTCTGTTCCATTCATGTTTTTTTTCTGTCTTGAGATTTCAAAAGGAATGGGGGCAGTTTATCTCTGTTAGGTGCATAGCATTTCAGAAGCAGGCTGGATTGTTTTGGAACCCGATTGCCGTAGATTCTCTGTGGACTCGCTTATATTGCTCACAGTTCGCAGGAGGCATGACTTCACTGATCAGTCTTTATTTTCTCGCTCAGTTTTATTGATTGGATTGACCCTGTGTGTGTGTGTGTGTGTGTGTGTGTGTGTGTGTGTGTGTGTGTGTGTGTATGTGTGTGTGTGTGTTTATTGTGTTCTTGTGTGTTTGTGTGTGTTTAGTGTTTAGTGTGTTCTTGTGTGTGTGTGTGTGTGTGTGTGTGTGTGTGTGTGTGTGTGTGTGTGTGTGTGTGTGTGTGTGTGTGTGTGTGTGTGTGTGTGTGTGTGTGTGTGTGCATCTGTGTTTGCTTCCACATGCATTCTCAGTCTCAGGGCCCTCACCTGGTGTGAGGTGCCTCTAGGTAAATCAGCTCGATACCCCGACCATCATTATAACTGTTGACCTGCGCGTGGCTATGTAGCCGCGTGCTGAAGGGCAAAAGGGGAGGAAAAGCCGACTTCCTTCTGTGTCAGCAGATGCATCTCTGCCCTTTATCGAATGCAGCCGGCCTGGTATTGACCAGAAGTCACAAGACTCCTGTTCAGGGTGGCGTTTGAATTACACTCCAGAAACTTGACCGGTATCTGGACTCTGCAGCAAGTGCACGGGAGAGAGAGAGAGAGATAGCGAGAGATAGCGAGAGATAGATAAGAGAGAGAGAGAGAGAGAGAGAGAGAGTGGAAGCACGCCACTGTTTGGAGCACACAGGCTGAAGTAGATATTCAGAGGCCACTCCCGTATAAGTGCAGAGGGCGAGTCCGAGTGATTTACGACTCTTGTTTGTGTGTGCGCGCAGATGCTTGACTAATTACTTTTTCAAATGAGGGGAATTGAATCGTGCCTGTTCACCCACCGCTGGCGCGGTTTTTGTTTGTGCTCGTGTGTTATCAGCGAGCCGAGCGGTGGTTGGTCGGCCACGCACCTGTGAGCAATTAAGACAATCTCCCATTTGTTTGTTTCCCTCTCTCTTTTCTCTCTCTGTCTCTCTCTCTCTCTCCTCTCAGTTCTCTCTCTCTCTCTCTCTCTCTCTCTCTCTCTTCCTGAAAACCGTCTGGGGCAGAGACGTCTTGCGAAAGCCCTGTAACGGCGTTGCGTGCCATTACGGCCGGCGCGGTTGATAATTATACGGAAAGAAGTGCTTGTCAGAGTGCGTTACCCCAGACTGAAGGCATGACATTTGAAGACGGCCCCTGGATTTCCGGTCCGGGGCGTGAGATGAGTGGAGCTGACAGAGAGCTCACCGGCGAGACGCGGCCAGACGAGACGAGGAGATGGAGGAGGAGGAAATGAGTTCTCCTCTCCGTCTCCTAAACTCGGTTGACGGGAGATGATGTGCGCGACATCGGGCTACAGAAAAATGATGAGTGGCAGCAGCAGCAGCGGCGACGCGCGAGAGGCCGTCGCATGAGTGTGAGAGGGCAGCGTGGCGTTGACGCAAATCTCGCCAGTCGCAACAGGGCGCCGTTTTGGGCACAATCTGGTAAACACGCGGCACGGTGGTTTGCTCGTCGTCTCCCTGCCTCCCATCATGCACCACTCTAGCGTTCATCAAAGAAGAGAAACGCGAGCACGTTAGCGCCTCTTGTCGTACTGAGGATTAGCTCAGTGGAGCATGCAGCCATGACAGTAAGGATCCTTCCTCGGCATTCTTCGCTATCGCTCTGAGCGTCCTGGTCGGGTATGAGCGCTTTGAGTGCACCTCAGTTCGTGTGTAGCTCAGTCTCGTTTCTTTTCTCGCCCATACGTTTGCCTGCTCGTCTACTCCTGACAATGTTCCGGGCCAGTCATCAGTAATGGGGTGGGGGCTTCTGGGTAAACAGTCAGTGTGACCCCACTCTGTCCGCCTGCCAGGGCTTCAGCTGATGGACGGGGCTATTTCTGTTCCACTAAAATACTGAGATTAAGGGCCGCCTTGCCCTCATTGGTTCACTTGAGAGTGAGTGAATGAGAGAGAGAGATGGAAACAGGGAGGGAGAGAAGAGAGAGAGAGAGATCGAGAGAGGAAAATGCACTGTGCCAGCATGTGGCCACAGGTCCTAAATTAGTGCTGGTGTGGGGTTTTAAGGGTGTTTGTGTCTGTTTGTGTGTGTGTGTGTGTGTGTGTGTGTGTGTGTGTGCCTGTATCTGCGTGTGTGTGAGCATGTGTGTGTGGCTGTATCTGTGTCTGTGTGTGTGTGTGTGTGTGTGTGTGTGTGCCTGTATCTGCGTGTGTGTGTGTGTGCATGTGTGTGTGTGTATCTGTATCTGTGTGTGTGTGTGTGTGTGTGTGTGTGTGTGTGTGTGTGTGTGTGTGTGTGTGTGTGTGTGTGTGTGTGTGTGGCTGACAGAGAGGGATCTGCCTCTCTACTTCACTGTCAGTAAACCACAAAGCGAAGTCACGCAGGCCTCAGCCCCCACTCCCCCCCTCATGCACCATCAGCTCCCCATACTGCACGTCCATGTGCTCCCTGACAGGCAACATCTGAATAATACATCAACTAAGACAAATCGCAACACAAACACCAACTGATTGGTCATTATCAGTGGCACATTCATTATCTCAGCCAAACATATGCGCCGCTGACTCCCTCTGTATCTGTTGTACCAAACATATTGCTCACTGATGCCATTAAAATCATTTTAGATATTTCAACCCACTTGATTACTGTGGAAGTTTCAGGACTCTAGTCATTTGTTTCTCTAGCTGGCCTCAGTTGAGAGCATTACGGAAACATGTTACTAGAAAGACTTTTGAATATCAAGCAGTCTTCCCTGGACCCTTACAGACAGTGCTTTGAGAAAGGGTTTAGAGAATTGAGACTTTAAAAATGGAGACACCTACAATAAGTGTGGGGACCTGGCAAAGTCCTGGGCAGTGTTCCGTGTCGAGGAACGTAGGGACTCTGGGAGGGGCAGCGGTGGCAGGATTTGATTAAGGCGGTCGTAAGTGAATTGGACAAGGGAGTGAAGGGACCTCTGAAAAATTGAGCAGCAGGTAATGAACAAGTGTAGGGACAGGAGACCTTGCATCAGACTCTCTGCCAGTCAGGCTGGCTGCAGTTTGGCAGATAGATAGAATGCGGACTCTGGCGAGAAAGAGATTAAGTTATAAAAGGGTTTAACTGATACCTCTGGGTTTTAATAGTACTTGTTTTGAGGTTTCCAGAGAACTTGAAGTAAAGTTCCTGCTTGCTTTTCAATCCAGTGCAATTTCACAGATTGTTTATAGTTTGTGTATTTTTTTGAGGTGGGAAAGTTTGGTGGCACAGTAAACAAACTGTGGTGTGTGCTCTAAATGGATCGTATTTGTCGCTACTTCATGACTTCTCATGGTGGTGCCTATGAAATGAATGAGGATAAACTTGTATGAAGAAGAAATTGACAGGGAGAAAAGGGCACTACAGTGCAAAAACTCTGCACTTTGTTCTACATCAAATACATATTTCCAATCTTATTTAGGGGTATTTTTACTGATGGGTATTTTTCTTCACTTACACACACACACATACACACACACACACACACACACACACACACACACACACACACACACACACACACACATACATACATATCTGTATATATCTGTTATAATATAACAGATAGTGTGATGAATAGTAGATAATTTGGTTACACTTTACTTGACAGTATCGACAAGAGTGACATGACACTGTCATGAACGCACATGAACACACACACACACACACACACACACACACATACATATCTGTATATATCTGTTATAATATAACAGATAGTGTGATGAATAGTAGATAATTTGGTTACACTTTACTTGACAGTATCGACAAGAGTGACATGACACTGTCATGAACGTGTTATAAACAAGTCATAAATGTTTATGACATAACGCTTCTGTTATTAAGTGACATTCGTCGTTTTTGTCATAACAAGTTAGGGTTAGGATTAGGGTTATGTTTAGGGTTAGAGTTAGGGTTAGGATTAGGGTTAAGGGGCTATCACATTGTACACGGTATGCACTGCGCTCACCGCTAGGTTGCTCTTGGTTGAGGTAACGTCCCAAAGATTTATGTTGTGCTTGCCGCTGGGCTCAACGCAAAATACTAACGACTCACAGCGCGTCACGGTCAAAGTTCAACCTGATTGAACTTTGACCACGGCACGCGCAAGGGCAGAGCAGCGGCAGACCAGTTTTTGCGCGCGCAAGCCATTGACTATAATGCATTTCATAGCGCATGCTGCGTGTAATGTGACAGGCCCTTTAGGGTTAGGGTTAGAGGTTAGGATTAGGGTTAGGGTTCATGTGTCATGACAGTGTCATGTGTTCATGACAGTGTAATGTCACTCTTATGTTGATACTGTCAAGTAAAGTGTTACTGATAATTTTTCTATTGATGTATTGAGTATTGCAGACTCACTGTATTGTGATATCATCGTGGCCCAAGTAGCGTGACAGAATCAATTCATGAAATACTCTGACACACACACAGCAAGAGCAAGAAGCACACACACACACACACACACACACTGCCAGAGGCACACACAGGCAAACTGTTTTGTGAAACTCTGTCGGCAGGAAGTTGAAGTGACTCTTGGCAGCAGCAGCATAATATTCTGTGCTGTGTTGTTTTTGAGCCCTCTCTCTCTCTCCCTCTCTCTCTCTCCTTCTCTCTCTCTGTCTCTTTCTCCTTCTCTCTCTCAATTCTCTCTCTCTCTCTCTACCTCTCATCTTGTTTGTTTGTCTGCTCCCTTGCAGTCAGGGCTGTGTCTGGCAGTCAGAGCTGCGTCATGTTAAATGATCAAGTCAAGCTGATTTCCCCCCTTAATCCCCAGAAACATGCTCGCAGGTGAAACTTCACCTTCAGCAGACTGCAGCTTCAGCCATCTGCCTCTGCTAAAACCCTGAAATCGCCATACTAAAGCCGGGTGCCGTGACTGATATCTGTGGACTTAGAAGCCAGACTGTCTGAGGCAGCAGCAGTGGCATGATTGGGGGGTCAGGGGACACATTCACAGGCCACTCGCTCACTCTGTGATGGGAGGCTGTCTCTGGAGAAGGAGAGGAGAGTACAGCAGCTCAGATGCTAACAGTGTTAACATAAAAATCAGGACAAATCTATTTACTGGAAACGTCTTGAAAGTGTGCTTGTGTGTGTGTGTGTGTGTGTGTACTGTAGGTTTGTGTGTGAGTATGGGGGGTTATGTTTGTGTGTGTGTGTGTGTGTGTTTGTTTGTTCAGATGTCTGTAATTAAATGTGCATTGTGATACAGTTGATTGATTACAGCACATTTGAACTAAATTGAATTGTTTTGCTTTCATTGGCAATGGAATGCAAAGTCTCTCTCTCCCTCTCTCCACCCCCTCTCTCTCTCACTCCATTATCTCACTGCTCTCTCTCTCCTCTCCCCCCTCTCCCTCCCCCGGTACAGCAACTCAGGGATCACCCTCCCGGCGCCGTACTACCAGCCTGAGGAGGACGACGAGCGCCCATTCATCTGCTCGCTGGCGCAGGACAACGGCATCGTGTCGTGCCGGGACGTGCCAACGCGGCGTGAGGGCGGCCGCGAGTGCTGCCTGGACAAGGAGGACGTGCTGCACCGGCAGGCGCTGGGCCTGGGCCCCGAGCCGCTGGTCAACAGCAGCGTCGGCATCATGGGCCTGTGCGTCAACTGGAACCAGTACTACACGCGCTGCCACACGGGCTACAGCAACCCGCACAAGGGCGCCATCAACTTCGACAACATCGGCTATGCCTGGATCGTCATCTTCCAGGTAGGCTGTGGTGGATAGGGTCAGGGATCGAGGAAGGGAACGCGGGATTATCCATAAGAGGCTCAGGGCCTTGGAATACTGTAGTGGACACAAAGAACACTGTTTCCCAATGTTTATCATGTCATTGAATAATGTACACTGCAGCTAAATTAATTTGTTATGCAGGAATCGAACTTAGTTAAATTATTATTATGACCGCCGCTAGCAAAGCTAGCGAAGCGGTCATATAATGACTAATCAAAGTTTTTTTTTTTTTTTTTTCCCGTCATCTACTTCCTGAATTTTTGGTCAACGATACCGGGACACGAAACACGGGGCACATGAAATTTGGTGGGTATGTAGCCCACTAGACTTTTCACGGAAAATTTTCATTTTGGTCCCGGGGGCCCTCCCCCGCTGGGCCCCGAAACCCAAGAAATGCAGTTTTTCCTAAATAACTACCTGAACCGTGGCACGAGGATGAAGACATTTTTTATGGTATGTTGGTCTCAAGGGCCCACATCAACCTAGCCCATAATCACTCATTTGTGATTTGCACCCCCCCGCTAAAAAATTAAAAATGCAATATCATTCTGCTTTAATCGCCCCTCTCTTCAGTTAAGATGTTCAGAACTGCACCAAATTTATGTGTATGATTAACCTGGCATTCTCTGGGGGTATGCCACGTTTTGTAGAATTTCATCCATGGGGGGGTCTAAAAAAATGTAAGTTATGTGTACATTTAGTGACTGTACACTCATTGGCCTGTAGATGGTGGTGCACACATATACACACTCTCACACACACACACAGGCACGCACATACTATCGGTATCGGCAATTAGAACGACCGATACATAATTACAAATTCAGTAGGATTAAAGGAAAACCAAATATTCATCATCATCATCATGGCTGCATTTCCAGTATTGGCGATACGTAGTCGTTTGTCCACCAGATGGCGCATCGTTGCAGTGAGACGTAATTTTGTTGGAAGTTAATCTAAAGTGGGTTGGAAAAACAATGGGCCGCTTCCTATAAGGACTGTAGTTTACATGAAGAGAGCGTCTAATAAGGATAGGGACGATTTTCACATGAAATGTAATTCCCATTTCTTCTTGAAGCGAAATAAATCTGAGAATGTTTATCCGGACATGCTTGGTTTTACTGCAGATGCGTTAATCTTATAATATCAATAGCTATAGGACCTAGGTAGCCTACAATAATTTACCGCATTGGTTCAGTGATGGAGGCCAATTTGATTGCATTTGTAGAAAACTATGCGGTTATACCAAGCAAATTGATGCGTGTGCGTGGATATATCTCAATCGCAAAATTAAACAATATTTCTATGGACTCTGGTTGGGTGAAGCCTGATCTGCCGGCTATTTCTTTTTCGATTTCTTAAAAGATTGAGCTTGGTCTGACGAATGCCAGACTAACCATGGACCTCATACTTGCAAAATGCAAGAGAACATGAATCAGCCTATTATTTGCACGAACAATAACGGACGGTAGCGCTTCAACTTGGCCCGTTAAAATGTGTATGAACAGTCTAGCAACGCATTTCATGAAGGCCCTTTTGGACATATCAGTTATTTGCACCACTGGGTAAAACTACATTTTGTTTTAGACTACTGGTATTTAATTTGTGCATTGACAATAAAGCTGAATATCATATGAACTACTGTAGATGACTAAACTTATGCATATGTAGAAGAAGAAACATTCACAAAAATCCATGACCCATGACCTCTCTTCTTGATAGCTGTTGAAAACTGCATGGAACTGACAGGGATTGTTTTGTTAATGGAATAGTAAATAAATACATTATGCTGCTACTGTACCTTCTGATTTTCCCAAATACAATGTAGCCTACAGGTGTAACTTTCATCAGTCCAGTTGCAATGGATGGACTGTGATGAACTGCCCTACTTGTGATTGTTTAGAGATTTTAAAAGCTATAACAATGCTACAAATTTTTTGGCAAGTGCTACAAATCTATTCACTTTTGCAGCGCCAGTAGGCGACTTTGTATGCGGCCCGCTATGCGGTACATCTAGTTGATTAAATATTTTTCTTATTTAGCTATTCTTCAATCTAAGGTCTCTGTGCATGTTAGTGGCTAAACATGAGTTGCCAAATATGAATGTGACATTGCACATCTACAGTATACTATTGCACATCATCTACAGTAGTTCTTCATTTGGC
Source organism: Alosa alosa (assembly GCF_017589495.1). NCBI lineage: Eukaryota > Metazoa > Chordata > Actinopteri > Clupeiformes > Clupeidae > Alosa > Alosa alosa. Next base: position 14,255,178 of record NC_063194.1, read on the forward strand.
CTTCAGTAAAGCTGGTCAGTCCTGCTGCATCAGAGGCGTGCGTCACATTGTTGTTGCCAGTGAAGCCTTGTTTCTCAGCTGGTTTTCTGTCCTGTTGACTGGTGTCTGGTGTGCAGGTGATCACACTGGAGGGCTGGGTGGAGATAATGTACTACGTCATGGATGCCCACTCCTTCTACAACTTCATCTATTTCATCTTCCTTATCATTGTAAGTATTTAAAGTTATTTGTGTGTGTGTGTGTGTGTGTGTGTGTGTGTGTGTGTGTGTGTGTGTGTGTGTGTGTGCCTGGGCCTGTGCACACTTGAATAGCGGAGGTGACCAAACTAATGTAGTCAGCAACTTCCAACCGGCCTCCAATTCACAGATCGATTCTGGTTTTATTACATCTAATGGAAGCAGCAAACAACCTGTTGGTGTTGTTTCACATTTGATTTGATTTACACGTGAAGCAAAGGACACACACACACACACACACACACACACACACACACACACACACACACACACAAACACACACAGTCTCACACAAACTTTGCTCTGCGGTTGCTTCCCACTAAACAGTATTGACGTTAGCACACCATTAGCATCTTGTGAGGGTACATATGTCCCACATGGCAGGTTTAAGTGTTAATAAAGCCTTTAATGATCAATTTGACAATGAAAGACTTGTTGAAGTGGATCGATAGCTGGGCGGCCAAGTAAAGATTAATATCTAGTGCTCCTTTATGTAAGTAATGGCATTGATGCCGGCATATCAGATCCGTTTACCCAGATCCCATCTTACAGTACGTGTCATGTGCCCTTTATAAATAGCTGTTTCGCTTGCAGTCTTTGTCTCGGAAAATATGTGCTTTGGAAGCTGTACGTTTTAACTTACACAATCGCAGCATGTGTATGTCTGTGTGTGCGAGCATGTGTGTGTGTGTGTGTGTGTGTGTGTGTGTGTGTGTGTGTGTGTGTGTGTGTGTGTGTGTGTGTGTGTGTGGTGGGGGGGGTGGCAAACAAGTCAGGATGGAAGAGAGGGATTGGGGAATAAATGGAGGATGACAGGAAATGCAGGAGGACAGAGGGGCAAATTGAAAAGATGCAGCTACTTTCTCGAACACAGAGAGTGGTAGAGGGAGAAGAAATGAGAGCCAAAATAAGAGATTATGGAAGGAAATGAGACAGACTGAGAATGAGAGTGTGTGATTGATGGATAAATAGATAGACATGGTCAGAAGAATAGACAAACAGAGATAGATCGTAGGGCAGTGCTCACAAAATCGATATTGCAATGTATTGTGTCACACTCCTGTATAGATAAAGCATAAAACATAAGAAAGAACAGAAAAGGTCATTTAAGTTTTAATATGAATAACCATCAGATTTGAACTAGAATAAAAAAAAGACCTTTAACTCTGTGGGCATGAAGTGTTTTTACTTTGTGCGGTTCTTGAGACTTTGTCTTTTGTATTATATAGAATTATAAGGAACAGCTGTTAGAGTGAGCTCACTTTTGGACATGATCATTATAGAGAATGAATATCATATGTGTCCTCAGTATCACAATGTCTATGGTATTTGCAGGTAATAACCAGCCCTAATAGAGTTGTTGATTGGTTGATCTGTGCCGATGATTAGTGTCTGTATGTGCATGCGTGTCACACACACCTTCGCAGACACACACACACACACACACACACACAGATATATACAGTATATCCAAACATTCAGTTTGAATGCCTGTGAGTAGTGGACAATCTGATGACTGCGAGCAGTCATTATCTGTCTTATCTGTCACCTGTGATACCTGGAGCTGTGTGAAGAAAGGACACACCATTACCCATCAGTGCTATAGAATATGAAAATCCATTACCCATCAGTGGTATAGAATATGAAAATCTTGGTCTCAACGTCTTGGGAAGTCTTGATCAAACACACGTCACCACAAAGCGTGTTTGAGCACCACAAACCAGTTTCAAGCGTGTGATTTCACAGTGCCCAGCCGAAAGCCCGCTAGCCATTACAGTCCAGCTGCAGGTCACGCCATCATTTCCTGTCTGATCCTCCGCTTGTTTACTCATCTGCACCAGGCAGGCGGGCGGGCGGGCGGCCTGGAGTCGATGGAGCCGCCGCATAATCCGCTCGTGCGTAGATAACTGTCTGGAGGGCTCAGCTCCGCTTAGCGAGCTCCTCACAAGGGCCCAACACAGATGTATGCAGTTTGCTCGCACAGAAACAACCATTTGGGAGTCGTCCCTTGGCATGGGACAGTCAGCCCCTCCACACTCTAATCAGCTGTCTAAGGGAGAAGGCATCAGTGTAAGAGTGTGTGTGTGTTTGTCTCTGTCTGTCTGTCTGTCTATCTGTCTTGGATAGTGCATAACGGCTCTGTGTGTGTATGTGTGTGTGTGTGTGTGTCCGCGTGTGTACTTGTTTCTCGGATACTGCATACCACT